>NC_089987.1:13992500-14017500 GCF_036417845.1 Apteryx mantelli
ATCAGAAATGGGAGCTGAAAGAATTGAAGACAGTCTTCCACCACCCCACTATAAATGAACTAGATCTGTGTGTCACTCAGCAAAAGACATTGCAGCTTATGATAACATCTGTAGCATTACCGTTAAATACAAACCTTGCCAATGATATGGTGGCAAAGAAGGTAGTTTGTTTATTTTTACTGCACAGAATATCCTCATGCAAAACAGTCCCAAACTAAGAAGATAATCAAGTATTTCCAGAGATGTTAATTTGGGAATCTCCATTTCATTTTAGTAGATCACAACTTCAAATCCAAGCTTGAATATAGACTCTTTCATTGAGCTCTTTAATCAACATTCATTTGTAAATTAAGCTACAAACAACCTGTCAAAGTCCATTAAGAAACCTGAACAAAATTCTTCTGGAGTATGAACTGTATACCCCCATGCAGTATAGCACATCAAACCACAGAGCAAAATTGCTCTTCTCTGTGGTGGTCCGAAACGCTGTTAGATGCAAACATTGCTTTTCAATGGACTAAATCAAACATAGCTTCCTGTTCACATGGTAAGATGGAAACACCAACATGAGAATGCCAAAGCATCTCGCCAGGAATGATTCCTCCACATCCACCAAACTAATGGTCATCTTGCTAACAGACTGATTTTCATCATGCATTTCTTATGAGTTTTACAATCCCTATAACCTTACAAATGTACTCTCTGTGGGGCAAATAATTGGCATTTACCCTACCAGTTGTCTGTCTCACACCACAGAAAGGTTTACTTCCTGTGAAAAAGCCATTTATTTTTCAGTATTTCAAATATGAAACAATCCACTAACAAATTCATTACGAAAAGGCTATGTATTTATATAGCACTTAAGTCACAACAAAATTTTGTTGAAGTAAGAATCACAGATGATGCTGAAGCCGTGCAGCCCTGACTTCCAGTAGTAAAAAAATAATTTGAGATTCATTCCCAAACCAGTTGTCTCTTGCAGGGCTGTTGGGAATGCAGCTTCTCACCAACACATTCAGGAAGAGCACCAGCTCATCAGCAACCTGGGCCACCGAACACAAGAATTCCTTCTAGTACTTCAAAGTTTCTATCTCATCTCCACAGACTCCTTGCTTCAACGTTGTTTAAGCTCACAAACTCAACACCAACCCATTTCTCAGCATACAATCAGAATGGGAAGGGAGCAGATTTTTCTGTGTCTATCACAGAGAACTGGGTGGTGCTTTTCAAGGTCAATTCACAACCCAGCACAGTGTTTAAGCCACTCTTGCTTTAGAGCGCTGCAAATCCAGGAGTTAGTTTGGGGGTTTGGGGAACACCATATGCTTCCTAAGTTTGGAAGGGGGCCCTGGGTTAAACACAGTGGGGTTTTCAAAAGGCACTATCAGAATGCAGAAGCTGGGAATGGTAGATGTGTGGAAATTTTGGACTCTTTGGGGAAACAAGTACAAGACATGCCTCACTAATAACACACCACAGAAAAAGGCAAAACATTCCTCTGTGTCAGTAAACAATACCTTCTTTGCTTAGCCTTTTAAGACCAATGCCAATAATAGTCCAACCCCAAAATAAGGGGAGAATACTTTTCAGTAACTTTTACTGATATTCTTTAGCATGTTTTACAGTAATAATGCTGTTATAGCTATGATGATCTAAAGGTATAAGCACAGCCAAATTTGCAAGAACTAAGAGCTTGTATTAAAACTTAACTAATATTAAAACAGCTACAAATCTGACAAAGCAGGAATGCTTCTCAGGCACAAGTTCTTCTTCATGGCAGAGCAAGCAGCAAACTTCAAGTTCAATTACTTAGGTTAAACTCAAAACAATTGTTCCCAGTCTATACTTATCTTATATTTAACAGGTTTTTTGATTTTAGAAACACCTTTAATATTTATTTTTAGTGAGAAATAATGTTAAGGAAAGAAATCATTTGTTTACTTCTCAAGATATCAATTACAGAAAACATGGATGCACTGAACTCAATGTACCTTTAAAGCAATTCTGCTATGGACCACACTCTTCTAATTCTGGTGAAGGACAGATCTGTAAACCAGGAGAAGCCTGTCCTGCATCTTGTGATGTCTGTTGTGATAAAAAGCAAATGCACTATAAAAATCACTGTCAGAGGCTAATTGTTATCTTTGTGGGAATCTAACCACTTGTCATTGATGACTCAACCCCCATAAGTCATTTTTAAAAGACTCCTCATCATACATTTCTAAAGAAATCTGGTTTTGTGTGTCATACCCACCAGTGTTGGAGGTTACAGTAATATTTGAAAAAAATGGAGAATTTTGCTAAGTATACTATCATGTTTATTTTAGTAGTATTTCCCACTCAGACTATTTCTGGAGATTTCTGGACAGTGTGGGTACAAAAAGATACTTTAGATCAAATCCTATAATTCATAACTAAATAAAAATCCCCTTATTTTAATAGGAGAGCACATTAGAAGCATCTTAGGTCAGTAAAACTAAAATGTTTAACCTTCCTTATCCAAAAGCCAAGGAGGCTTGCAAATGGGAGGTTTGGATAGTCAGGTCTTCTGATAACCATTCATGAGGAAAAAAAAAATTACAAAACCAGGGTATTATCACCAGCATGAACTTACTGTTAATTGAAGTTTGGATAACTGACTATAAAGTGTGAACTGCTTCACCTGCCAAGAACTCAGAGAATACTATTTTGATACAGTTTGAAATGGAATTCGTTAACTATCCTGTTTAAATATTAAAAACCAGAAGGGTGGGGTTCAGCTCAGTTTCACTAAGTTCAGCACACCAAAAACCACTGCAACAACACCATTTAGCTTTCGTGCAGAAATGTGTATCCACAGATCTCAAAGCATTCAACAAAGTAAGCTCATCTGTATTTTAGAACTGGAGAAACTGGTGGATATAAAGACAAAACTACTTGCCTAAGCTTACAGAAAAATTTGTGGAAGAAAGAAGCTCCAATCACTTCACTCCCAACCATATCCCTTCCATAACACTAACAACATGCCTGAAGTAGTCTATGGTAAACCTACATATTTAAAGCCTTATATCCAACTCATTTCATCACAGCTGACCTGACAGACTACAAGACAGACATCACAGGTAGAAGCTATCACACAAATCAATGCTACTCTGTCACTCCAAATATAGTTATAAGAAATGCATGTTGCAACACACTTGCAAAGTTACACTGAATTAAATATTTGTAATTGCAGAGTGGACTCAACACAAACAAACATCTTATTTTGAAATAAAAAATATAGTCCTCATTCATAGATTGTTGTGCAGGTACAAACTGCTGGGACTTCTTTGAAAGGGATATGAGACAGTTTGAAAACAGAATAAGGAAAAAGGTATCAGACTGAAACTGCATGGACAATTCAGGCCCAAAGAATGGAATTACACAAAGCAAATTAAGGATAACTGTCCTTCTGAGAAAGGCAGGGCATGATCTTCAGTCTGAGAACTGTCCAAATGTACGTTACCTACCCTGCTCAAAAAACTTCTTTAGTATCTGTGTCTCATAGCACTGGAGTAATCCACAGGAAATTGGGATCACAACACTGGGCAAGCAGCACACCTCAGTGCAGCACTGCTACTATGTAAGATGATGGCTCTTGTTTCTTTGATCTAGAGTCAAGATGTTTATTCTAGATCCAATCAAGTCATGAGATAAGCCTGTGGCTTTAGGCAGAATGGTTAAAAGAGACTGATTTTCTGATGAGCTCACTACTTGCAGCTACCACTTTTTCAACTGAAACTTTTAGTCCCTTTGCTTTCAGCTGCTCATCTGTACAGTGAACCTAATAACATATATATATTATGGCAAATGTATTATAAATATATGATTATTACTGGTGTGAAAGTATACCACCTGTTGAGTAACATTCTCCAGTAAAACTCTTGGACCTCCCCTGCCCATTTCAACAATGTGGTAAACCCAATTGACTTTGTGGAATTAGTACATGTTGAAGTTGTACATATCTAGTGCCTTGATGAATTAAGTTCAGTATCACTAGAACTAAGTTTTTGTACACTTACACAAATCTTATAATTTCTCAGTCAGTCAGTCGGTCAGTCAGTTTTTGGCTCAACGTGATCACTTAAGGTGACCTGGGAACCTCCTAATAGTTTGCTGTACTTCCACTTTCTTAAGGCCCATGGACTCCATCACTGACAACATCCCAGCTAAGTACAGGAAGGTCATGGAAAGTAAAGTAATCACAAAAGTAACTGGGCATACCCCAGTTTCTGGTTGCAGTGTAAAACCTAGATCTAAAAGACAACTCAGCCCAGCAAGGTTGGCTATTCAAAACACCTAGGAAGTGCCACTTGCTTCGCAAGCACTGGGTTTCATGTCGCCTTTGCAGTCAGCCTCAGGGAGAATATGCTGCAGTGATCTACTCTGCAGGGGATGAATCTGCAGCGTGATGCAACTATTTTCACTCTGGGAAATGAGATGGCTGAAGGCAGCAGAAGCTCTTCTTAGTTGTTTCTGACAGGGAAAGTAACAGTGAAAAGATCCTGTGAGCATGTTCTGCTTTCGGCAATAGAGAGCTATATAGTGGAGGCACTCTGCAGAAGTTGAGGACAATATTCTACCCAGCTTCTCTCCACAAAAATCTCCCTGCTAACATCATGTTTGACTGAACTGGAGCCAGTCCTATATCTCTGTTTCTTCCTCCCCCAAAAGAGTGGGTTTGGGCTGCAAGATGTAAAGCTAGGTGCCATCAATACGTTGTTTAATTTTCAGCAACTGCGCTGCACAAAAAGATTCAGAATTTGGTTTTCTCTCATCTGTGGGTGTGATGCTGCTGCCCCTATGCAAGTAAAGCCCCCACCAAAATCAATCATCTTCCTTACTTTTATACTTTTTATTATGATCAGAATATGTATATTTATAGTATCATATAAAACTCACAGAATATGTAAAAGCACAAAACTTCAATTGCAAAAAACATAGACAAGACAAAACTTATAAAAAAATTAAGCTACTCAGTTTTTCCAGAAAAGGGATCTCATGAATTTTCTTTGTCCATAAAATGAGTCTATTTTAACCTAGGAAAGTTTGCTATGGTCTCAGTTTTTGTGTAAACTGTGCAATAAAACATATTCTCATGAATGTTAGCAGAAAGCCTGAAGGAAATTTTCGTAAACTTGCTGCTTACCTCTTTCCCCCAAAGAGTACATTTGTCTTTACAGTTAAAAAATAAATAAAATAAAATAAAATAAAATAAAGGAGTTATATTACTGGTAAGAAAGGTTTTAGCATTCACTAAAATGTCAGCTAAAGTTGCCAAATAAATACTTACATGCTGCTGATGACTGTTTGTTTAGGAAAAGGAGATTTAGCTGCTCACATGTTCATTAGCACACACAGAGAAATGGATGAAAAATTCTTTTGGTGCTTAAAACTGATGTCATGGCCGCTGCTTACAACTATTTCCGATACATAGCGGGTAAAAGTGAATAATGACCAGATTAAGATATTTAAGGAAAATAACGATTGAAGTTAAAAAGAAATAAAAGAACCAACAAAAATATCCCTTTTTTTTTTCCTGGTTACCCTATAAACTCAAAATTTTTGAAGCAAATTGCTTGTTATTTTAACAAAATACAGTGATTTCTGAGCATGCCTGTGCTTTTACATATTTGAGTCTTGCAATGATTCAGGCATTATTGCTCTGTAATAGGTGTGGCTGCCTTTGAAATGTAAGCTCACAGCTTCTGTAGTCAGTGAACCATTGCAGATAGGGCTGACTAGTCAGAAGCAAAACTGGCTAGTTATGAAACTACTATAGTATATCCTTTATCTCATACACATTTAAAGGATTTACCTATCTATCCCACTGCAGACCTACTCATTGAGTAGGAGCCAACAGCATATGATTGTGTTAATTAATCTGCTATTGTGAGTAAAGGAACAGCTGCAGTGGTCTCGTGGATACGTTGTCAAAGGAAAACAATGTAATGTTAAGCTTCTGACTGCATATTCTGTTACAAAGGAGGTTTACGAGAAGTTAAATTCATAAATCACAGATCATTTTTATAATAATAATAAATATCATCTGACCTTTAAAGGAAAGGTTTTAGCATTCTTAATTTCAGTTTGAAATATGTTCTGAAATACGATACTTAAGCTTTAACCCAATTCTTTGTTTTGAAAACAAACATTCGCCAGAAATGATAGGAAATGGTAGTAGCTATAGAAATGACCTCTGACTGTACTAGATACATGCCATTGTAGTTTTAACAAAGATCAGAGCCCAAAATATCAAGTTAAAAGAAAAAATTGTTGGCTTCCATCCAGTGCCTCCTCTAATAAAAACACAATTTCCAATATTATACAGAAATGCAGAATGAAAGGAACATTCATTACAGGAAAAACACTTATTATTTACATAGGATTTTATCTTTCTTTATATGGAAAAGGTACAAAAAAGACTTTTTCCTAAGTAAAATAACATAATCACTTTTGTGATTCAAATTCACCCCCCACCAAATCCCTTTGGCAATATATACATCGATTCTTTCATAAACACCCAAGCGGTGACTGACCCAAAAGAGAGAACAGACAGAATTTTTTTATGGCTGGCCCTTAAAATATAACCGTACAAAATTATGTTAGAAATGTAAGCAGGAAAAGCTTCACGATTCAAAGATGCTTTGATTCAATAGTAACCTTGTGCTATGGCCGGCATGATTTTATGAAAACATACTGAGAGCCTTTTAATTCAAAAGTGGATTGCTTATTGCAATAAAAGGAGGAAAGTAAGACACAACCGCTATTTTAAATAACAGAGACCCGATTCTCAGTAGCTACAGTTAGCAAATCACCGATACCCACGCTTTTATGCCAATTTATACCAGCACAAGAGCTTGTCCAAGGAGTACTATCTTTGAAGCAAACACTTCAAATTTCAAAATTCTTGCTTTATTTCCTTTGACAGTTGTAGATGACTTTATTGGAATACATGTTTTCAATTAGGTAAGTTGGTAATTTACTTCTCATAAACCTTTTGTATCTATCATCCTTTTCTTATCTCTTTATTTTAAAAATCTGTTAAATTTTGAGACCAAGGACCCAATCCAGAGCTCTTGTAAACTGGCATGACAGATCATTTCAAAGGAACTATGCCAGTTTAAATCTCCACAATGTCCTGGCACCAAAAGAGATGTCTTGCTTCAACTGGAGTGGAACATAATAAGAAAACACGAGGAAGCTTTATTTGTAATTTTAAGTGTGATTTAAAACAAAGAAAAGAGTCTATTTTTAGATATGAATCACCAATATACAACTTGATAACCTAGCAGTAACTGTATGGCACCAAGCAGCAAATTTCAATCCAACAGCAGGCTTAGAAGAACAGTAGTAATGCCAGAAATTAGGATCCGAATGTTTAAACCCATTTAACTAGTATCTTCCAAACAGAAGAGCTGTTCACAATAAGAATCATTTTACAGGCTATGAAATGCAAGGTGAACTATGGATACCCAAATAAACAAATAAATCTAACAGCAGCAGTGGATGTTTGTGTTTAGAGGATGCTCCTCCTCTTCAAAGTCAATTCTGGTTTTAGTTCACCTAATATCCCCTGGAAATAGTATGTGAGCTCCTGAGACCTGACACCTATATTTGGGCTCATATATGTTATTATTTAACAGATCTGACTATACTTTATTAAAACATCAGCATGTATCTACCTTCTGAAATATGCACACAATATTCACCTCAACTGTGTAGAACTGCCAATTGCTTGCATAAGGTCATTAAAACAACACTTTGTAACTTTAATCAGGCTCTGTGAATGCATGAGCATCATTAGTCACTGGGTTGATGACTTCAGTGAGGTTGATTGGGCTGGGCCTTCATTACTACTCAGTATTATGTTTCATTTTCCAAGTCAAAATTCTCAAATAGAACAATTTCTTGGACTTTTTAAAACCTGATTAAAACAGTGCTATGGGCTGAGACTGAGTTTGATGTTACCCACTATTTTCATTTGACAAAATATGCCATAACTTTGGAGAAAATCAGATATATACTTTAATAGGAAATTACAGCTTTGATTACAGTACAGTTCCTTTCAGGCTACAAAAAGAGGAATGCAGGGAGAGAAGCAAATTCCCTAAGTTCCTATAATGGAATCTGAAAAGTTTCCAGAAATTAATTGAAATGAAAAGGTAAATTGGAATAAATATTAAATTCTGTCATGTTTATGACTAGAAGGCCACACATGCAGCCTCAGCCTCAGATGTTATAAAGTTTTTGACTGAGGTTCTGTTTCCTCACAGAGATTAAATTAATCTATTTTGCTGATTAACATCTGATTTCATCTCCATGATCCAGTTTCTTCTGGATGTTAGCATGAGTTGGTCAAATTGATTCATGTCCACCCGCAACCAGTCAGTCAGCTGGCAGTGATCCCATACGAGGTGAAAGAGTATTTTATGATCCCTCGAACAGCTAGAGGAGCAAGTGATTTGGAGACGGCATCAGGGAATAGCATCCCACCTGCCCATTTGGCTGCAACAGTTGTTAGAGGCCTCTCCAATACGTAGAACATCCTAAACTGAAATAAACTTACCATCAACAACTACAAGAAACATCTACCCTTTAATTAATGGAAACTGAACTCTGGTCTAGCTATTTGGCAGATTGTTTATGGTTATAAATCAGTCAACATATCAAAGTAATACAGTTCTAGGATCTTCCATGAATGGTCTAAGTTCAGCAACTAGCATTGCTTTAGTCATCACAACTTAGCAGTAGTTGATTATTAAAGCTGCCTGGTTAAAAAAATCACACTAATTTCTATTGTAATTGCATCTATTTAAATATTTGTAGCTGTGTGACAGAAAAAAATAGTTCCAGACCAAGAAGAATAATGCAAGTAGAGAGTTATCAACCTACTTGATAGCTGATAGATTAAAACTTTTAATTTGGACCTACTCAAGATGAGCACTGGCTGTAGAAGATCGGCAATTTTCTAAAAATAGAAATGCCAAATTCAACTACAGAAACTTACTACTGGCTAGTGAGCAGATCACTAGACTGAAACTCAGAAGATGCTCCACTAACTCTTCCACTGGACTACTGAATGACTTCGGCAAATTCTTTCACTTTTCTTGCCACAGTTTTGCAATGTATGAAATGGAAATAGCAATATTTTGCCTTTTCTAAATTGCCTGGAGATTTACCAGTAAAAAACACTGCATAAAAGCTAGGTGTTTTTGTATTAAACAGAAAAGAAGTTAACCAAATGGTGCTGATTAAATATTATTTTAAGAACTGTTGAAACAACATGTTAATATAAACAGAGCTGTCCATCCTGGAATAAAGCACAGATCTGTATAGAAAATATCAAAAAGAAGGCAAAGAAGGCAAGCACAGATTCCATCAGAAACAAGGGAGTGTACAGTAGTCTCTGACAAGAAATGGACACCATCTACAAAGAAGCATACATGCATGGAAACCTTTAAAGTCTATGAATTCATACTACTCTGGAGAATCAAACTGGCTTTCACCAGCTATCACGTTCTAAACACAGTGACAGCAAAGTACTTGACACACTCTCTGTTAGCAGAATAAAGATGCATCAATTTCCAATGGCCAGCTTTATACAGGTATCTGGCATTTGGGAAATTAGCTAAATTTGTCAAGACAATGTACTTATTGTATATAACCCTTATTCATAAAATCAAAGATTCAATCATAGCATTAGCTAATACTTCTCCATGAATAACTATTTGGAAATACCTCCTGCCTAAAGGCTCTCTACTGCAACAGGGCATGTAAGTGATTAATTTCACAGTAGATGTGGCTTTTACCAGCTTACTAGTAACAAAAATATATTTGAAAGCAAGTCAAAAAGAGTTATGAAACAATACATCAGGAAATCTCAGTCAGAAGACAGAACATTTACATAGATAGTAATATGCAGTATAAACAGTGTATAGAAGAATAAAGAAAGTATAAAGAAAAAACAATAATAACACACTATAAAAGGAAAGGAAGAGCAAAGATCTTCCCGAGACTGTGCGAACTGCATAATACAGAGCCTTCCACCTACAAATTAACAGGTAGAAGCTGATTATACTTGGTAGGAAAAGACAGCCATTACCACCTGAGAGCTATTTGGTAGGTGTAAGAATGTACTGGCTTGATGGTATGTGGAAACTGTGCACCGCATCTGTTGTGGCAACAAATAAAAGGCTACAAATTCAGTGGCCTTCTATCTGAAACCTCTCTTCAGTACCAAAATAAATAAATAAGCAAACCAACCAAGCAAGAGAGAAGATTACTGATGGCTTTAGGCCATATTTATTTCCCTCCCACACACATACACTTGAGGATGATAGCTGGGTACTACCAAAAGAATAACTAGAGGACATGACAACCTATCCACAACCCAGAGGCACTCTACAGCCTACTCCTAGAACACCCTAGGATCCTGCATGAATCTGGAATTTTTCCACTTGGGCTGAGGGGAGAATTGGAAAGTGTTCATTCACTGCAAATTAAGTTTCTCACAGAAACTTACAGCTCCTGGTGAAGCTTTCCTTAGATCCAATACGGTACTGCAAAGCACACCTAGAAGGAATAAGCATTACAGACAAAACATCTGATCAGGATATTAAGACGTTCTTGTCATTAGGCAGTCGACCAGAAACAGATACAGAGTAGAACATATTTCTTCAACTGCTGTAATGCATAGAGTGATACCCAAATATCATATTGTACTACTACAAGTAAAAAGAACTAAGAAAATGTCTAAGGGGAAGTTAAAAAACTTCCCAGATTTGAAGCTTAAAACATGGAAGACAAGAGAAGCATAAACAATGCTCCCTTCTGAGTCTGCAAGCAATGAGTGACAGCAAGACAGACCCCAGACAGAATGCAGCTTCACTTCTGACAATACAAGACTAAAAAAAATGCATTAATGCATTTAACAGTTTTCAATTAACTCAGGAAATGGAAGTCATCGATGAAACTGTATTAAAAATTGTATACAAAAGTTAAACAGAGTTAAATGGAGTATAAAAAGAAAGCAAAACCATGTAAGGCTGTGACTATTTAAGCCTGAAGAATCAATCCCACCATTTTGCAGAGCTAAGTCCCTGTTAAGAAATCACATTGTGACTGCGATATGTAAGAAAATCCATGAGAGACACCATACACAGACTGAGAATTAATTGTTAGCACTTCAGTTCAAGCAAAGGAAGTTGTGCAAACTAGAATCAAGTTTATGGAAGATGTATAAGGCTATGACATTACAGGCATGACAGAACACAAAACGGTTCATGAGAAGTGATGCAGACTTGGAGAGATTTTGGAGCTCTTAGCTGGAAATGGAAGAGTCGTCCACAGAGAAACACACATGGTGGTAACTACTACAAACCCTATATATATATATATATAAAAACAGAGTTACAAGGCTAACCAAACCTTAAATTCTGTTAACCCACGTTAAATACTTGAGAGACAAGGCTAATACAGCAAAGTGTATATATAGATCAAAGCAAGGTTTAAGCTATTCAGCATGTGAGGTGCAAAAGAAAAGGATACAAAGATTTGTTTGAAAGTTAAAACATGCAGAGGAATACTTTTTTAATCCAGTTGTCTAAGCCAGCAGTTGAAGACAGGTATTGGCAAAGATATCCAAAAGATCTCTATAATCTTAAAGAGTCTGATAAACAGAAATAGTTCATTGAAAACCCCTGTTATGAGGTACTAAGGCAAGAGACACAAAAGCTGCTGGCTTATCTGCCTGAGGAAGATGCTGCTGAAGTCTGCAATATAATTGTAACTGTAAGAACGTTTGAATCACAACATTAATGAAAACTGTGTTCTTACACCCAAATATGAGGGGAAGGTTAGGTGTTAGACCCCTGTGATAGGAGACTTCTTTTGTATTTACTGGAGTCCTGCATTTGAATTAAACACAGACTATTTGCTGCCACTGGCAGAAGAGACATGGCAAATGTCTGGCATGGCGAAGGTTTTACCTGTGCCCAAAAATACACCAAATTAAATGAAAGGATCAGTGCTGGGCTTTCCTAGAATAATACATGCATACATTAAATTAACCAAAAATAGTATTCATTCTAGACTTATGCTTATGTCCTTGAAATAACCCTACCAGCAGATTTTACAAATAAGTAGTAACACAACATTTTTGCTAGACATGGTGTATTTCTAACAGGAGTCACAGTTCAGGGGAGTTAAGTGGAAGCAGTTTGCTTAGAACTGCTTGTCCCCTCTGCTCCAGACTAGCAGGTTGCTATAAAGCAATCATAACCTTCAGTATTTTTAAATGCGAATGCATTCTAGCCAAGAATGAAAGGGGTGGTATGGCAGAGGTGCATCCTCAAGGACTGAGCTTCTTAGACTGCGATTTTGGGCAGACAGCAGTGAAGCAGCCATTATGCACACAGATCACTCGTGAAGCTTTCAAATCTTTTCAGATGTATAGCACTCCCCAAACCAATGAGAACATCGGTAGATGAAATTGCCAGATTCTCATCTGGCTGGAGATGACTATACTGCATCATCATTTCGGTTATCTGTTTTCTTCTTGCAGCTTAAGTTCAGAGTTACTGTATTCCAGACCAGACCAATATGCAAAGGCAGTCCCCTGAGATCTATTTACAAAGACCACCCATCCAGGAGACTATTGTTCACCATTCCAGGTAGCGTTTCACAGCCAGAAATGCCAGAATTCCTGGGTATCAGCATCTATTCATGTCCTTCAACCCAACATTGAGGTTGGGCTGGGCTGCTGCAGCTGGGACTTCCATTTGTAACACGATGTAGCTAGTTTCATACGGAAAGAAAATATTTTCCACACAAAAATATAAGGTAAAATCTTTTACATTCTTGACTAATATTACCGTATACGAGCTATACTTACATCACTTGATTTTGGGTAAGTTACATAATTGAATTTCAGATTCATTCGCTCATCTCATTGCTTTTTTGAGTATTTTCACCACTGCATTAGTAAATCCTATAATAATACCATTTTATTTAAGGTATTCTCATCATATGCGTGGTAGTTGCTTGCAACAGAACACTCACGTCTATTCCTGAGAAAGTAAGGAATTGGGGGGCGGGGGGGAAGGGCTTGAAAATGTCCTGCTGTTTATTCCCTTTCTTGCTCGTTAAAGACAAAAAATAACCACACCAAAACTAACCAACCTGTCACCTTGGGACAGGAAGACAGAAAGGCAGATACTGCCATGGGGGCATGGACAGATCTAGAACCTGCAGATACATAACCATACACTTTCAATGAATAGTGAAAAGATGATGTTAAAATGAAGTATGGCTTTTTCTATTTCATATCTACTACAGAACAGAGGGCAGACAATGTAAATTTTAGACAGTCTTTCTGTGAATGGCATTTTCTTGTCCCCAGAGAAAACATATCTATGAAATGCTTCCAACTGCATAATAATTTTCTTGAAAGAGGTATATATTTTAATTTTTTGTACTTCTGTTTCTACAGCAAAATAATTCCTAATGAATGCAACGTATAACTAAAAGTGGGGGGAAAAGGTCAATATGAATTTTACGTGAATAAATTATAGCAATATTATTTTTACATTTATATTTTTAAAAATATGGGTGAGTAAAGGAAGGAATATTCCTGTTCTTAATTGCAGTTGGTACCAAGATAAAGTACAAGCATCAGAGAGTGATAATCGCAAAAGTCATTTTAACTGCACACTATAATACGCTGAAAGTGACTTACAGTGGAGTCATTAGACAAAGTCTATTATATTTGTCAAAGCCTTTTAAGAAACAGCAACCGATGGCATGGGCCATCAGATGAAGAAAGTAGAATATTCCATGGAAAAATATTTGCATACCTTTTTTTTTTTTGAATCCTCTCATGATAACTTGAATTATAGTGCTTCCATAAGGAACAAACAACAACTGGACTGATGGTAGGGGTCAAGGCTTATTTTTAAGTGAACACCTCACCATATGAATTTATAAATTTGTAAGACAGTGCAGAACCAATTAAGTGGCTATTCTTGCAAAACAAGTTTTTTATCTGATCAAACATTTCTTGGTGCCTTATTAAGTACAAGTCAAAGGACATTAGGAGGCTTTAAAATACAGGAGACCTAACTACTCATCTAGATTATAATATCCAGAATCACTAATAAGATAAAGCATGTCAATTTTTTCAATAACATTAGTATATAGTGATTTTTTTTATGGCATCAACCAGAAAAACTGTTCAGGCTTACCAATTATAATACTTTTTATCCCAACTTAACATCTATGCAAACCAGTACTCCTGCACAGTGTCTCAGAAATGCCCATCCAACCAATCGGAATGTGACACATGCAAAAAAAGCCCTAAATGGATGGTATCTTAATATCTCCAGCTTACCAGTGTTTAGCATAAACAAATATACAGAAGATAAATAGTAATGTGGTCAATTAAAGCAGGAAATCAGGGATACGGGAGTTCTTTGAGATCTATGCATTAAATACACTTAAAAGAACTGGGTATTATTCTTTCTGGAATGTGTTTTTAAATATATTACAAAGAAAACAAATATCTTCTTAAATCCTTTAGAAATAGAATGTGTTTCAGAGAAAAAAAAAAATCTCATAGTTTTGTGATAGGCAGCATCAGTAGGGTTACAACTCCCTTCAGTTTAAACCTTTCAAAGTCATGCCCCCAATCCTAGATACACTAACTTCTACATTTTTAAGTGTCCCATATGTCAATAACCAAAGGAGTTACAGTCATATCCACACAGGAAATGGCAGAACATGTATGAAAAGTGGGTCAGTTAAACTTTCAAACTTAAGCCCTCAATAACTCATTTCCCACTGCAATTTCTAGAAAGAACTTGGACAAAACATACATATATTATTCCCTCAATTGTCCTCTAACATTCTTCTGCCCTCAAGAAGTTTTTTCAGAAAGAATCTTTTTTCATACTTAATTCCATGTTTCTTATTCAATTTAAAATAAGAGAAAACTAACCTCTTTTCTTAACCAAAAGACTACTGACTATATGCATTATGAACATATCAACAACCACTAAAGACACATACTAAATTTCATGGTCCAGTGGTCTGATCCAGAATACTAATCTGTATAATGTACAGTGTAAGACCCAGCAAACTAAAGCTGCACTGTAGAAATCTAAAATGCTATCTAAACAGTACCTTATTACTTTTAAGGAGCCAAAGAACAGCTGAGAGCTGCATTCCATGCTTATACAATCTTCTGGATATGGCTAATGCCAGTGGCAGAAACTCCTCACAGAGAATCAAATATTTCTGTACCTAATACAAAATAATGTGAATTAAATATATCTGATTTTCTTTCCCTCTATATCTGGTACTTCTTAAAAGCTATGTCAAAATTTGCATTCAAGATGCTGACCAATAATGTACATTTTAACTTACTATGGCAAATAAAACTTTGTGCCATATGGCTGATTAGAGATATTCTCTCTCTTTTTCTTCTCCTCTAAACAGCTGGGTGAGTAACAACAAGGAAAAGACAGTCAGCAGCTGCACACTGTTATCATTACTTTGATACTGCTTGAAGGAATCTAAGCCTTCCACAGGTATACACCTGAGATTAGAGGCAAAGAATTTTCCTCTCTAAATATGAGAGAAAACAGCTATGGGAGTTATAATTATGTTTTACAGGTGTCATCAGAACAATGCTTCCAAATTTTACCCAGAACAAACATACTCTTTTTCTATTTTGTGATCGAATTTTTCAAAGGCCTTTAGGGAAAAGATATTATTGTACAAAGGCAACAACAGTGAGTAAGCAAGTAGAAAAGCAAACACTTTTATTGCAGACTTCCCAACTTTATCTGTTTCACCCATGCAACTTTAGCAGTTATCCAAGAGGATCTGCAAATAGAGCATTAACCATACCAGCTACGTGTTTGATTATTGTGTACCGGAGATTCCCAAGCTGGAATTTCTGTGAACCATCATGGTTGGCAGAGCCCTTCTTGGCAATCTGAGGAGAACTAACCAGTCACGTGGCTCTGGCTTCTCATAGCTCAAAAGGTATTTGAAAAGAGTAACAGGTACTACATACGCTCTAAGGACTTCACCTAAGATTACCTTCTACACAACCAGTTCTTTTAATGGCCACAGGAAAGCCTAACTGGCAAAACATCAGCTACAGCTGGGGCCAGAGGGAAGAGGAAACCTGAAGCAACTGTCTAGGACATACGCTGCCCAAATGATTAAGAATATGACCACCCCTCTGGGCCACACAACTCTTGCCCTAGCCTCATCTGCACTATCCTAGCCAGGCTTTGGAAGTGGAATACATTTTAAGTCTTTCATTGCTGTTTTAAGTAAAAGAAAACCCATGGCTCACAAGCTACTGTGATTATTAAGTTGTTTATGAGACAACAGCAGCCTTTTTAGCTTCTCTCTCACTGTGAGGTAAATGGTCCCATCTGTGGACTGAGGTAAGGCAAATCCACTTTTTTCCATTTTCTCTTAAAGGGTTTGGGGTTTAGAGAGTATGGGGAGAATTTTCTGAGCTTCTTCAGATGTCTGTGCTCGCCTTTGTTTTTCCTTCTACATTACATAAATGTATGGGAGGAATATTTAACAAAACAGTACATTTAAAGAGAACATTACAACACATTTAAGAAAAGTTAGATTTTAATTTGTATGTTCAAATATTTACAAAGACTTTAAAGTTTATTCTCATCCAAACATCATACTAAAACCTACCACAAGAGCTATGCACCCAATCAAAAGAAAATTCATAATAAATGACTTTTGAAACAGCACAGATCAAAGAAACATCTACACAAATTTTACAAACAACTATATTGTTAGCATTTCACATATAACTCATGAACATACAAAATAAAATCTATATAAGGTTTCCAGCTAATCAGGAAACAGCAATTACAGTGCAGTGCTAATTGTGGTCTTTGTGAATATCAGATGTCTTTTTCTATGCACACACATACGTTTTCAAGACAGAAACCACCCTTTCATTGTTGGAAAGCACCTAGAAATCTCTGGACACTACTCTACCAACAGCTGGGTTATTTTTCTTTAAGTTTAAATTATTGTACATGGCTATCGTTGCTAGGTAGGACTTGGCTTCCAGCATTGTAACAGTGATGGCTGAAGTCTGGGCTGGACTAAGAAACAAGCAAAAATTCAGAGGTGAAAATTACCTCTGTGGGGGTGGTTTGTATTTGTTAATGCCTTTTTAAAATTATCTTAGATATTTGCTTGAGCAAGGTATTGCCAGCCTCTTCTCTCCAGGCATCCTAGCACTTGTACTGTTGTTGCTTTCAAGTTCAGTGTCACCAAGATACTTTCAGGCAACAGATCATCTAATGAAGAACAATATGATGTCAGTGTGTAATGACTTCTTGAGAAAAAGAGTGATGTTATTCAGCAATACAAAGAGACAGTCTCACTTTCTTCTCAGATAAACAACTTGGTAATGAAAGATTGTTTAGAGGTAAAGAGCAACTGAAGGGAATTTTAAGGGGTGTAAATAATAATTAGAGATTTAAAAAAAACTAAAACACCCACACTTTAAAAATTAAGAACAGACATAGAGCCACTGTGTGATTTCATTTGCACCTACAGGAAATTAAAAAAGAAATACATAAAAATTCAAATGATGATTTAAGAACTCTTAACCAGTGACAGACACTGATGAAACGAGCATCTCTCAAAGCACAACATTTACAGAAGAGAAGTAACAGATCAGAAAGGGATAATCAGTACTCTCAAGTTTGTCTCCAAATCACCGGACTAAACTCTTACCTGATGTAACTCATTAAAACAAAGTGGAACACACCAACACTGGTATACCAGCATTTTGCTCACCAGCTTTAAGAATCATGCAACATCAAAAGTTCCAAACTGAGAATGCTGCAAGAGTGTACCTATATACTTATGCAACATACACAGTATTCTGGCACTGTAAGGAAGGCTTGAAGTGTTACTTACATTACATTTCTTCCTATACTTTTAACTCCACTATGCCGCCAGAGCAGTGCAAAACATTTGTACTGTAAATATGAATCAGGCCCAAATCCATGACAATTTGTTTATTTTTTAAATTCAGTAATGCCTCCAGCACTCTGCATGCAGCAAAAAGATGGTCATTGCAGAAAGATGCCATGGGCCATTTTTAAATAGAATTCATTTACAGGAACCTTAATGCCAGTCTTGATTTTGTTTTTTTAGTAGTGCTAAATAGTCACTTGGGAAAGCCTATTATATACAAACAGTTCATACACAAGCTTAACTCTTCCGCAGCTTTAGACAGAAGTGCAAAATGCAAGCTGGACTCCAAGGGCAAGGAGGTACAGCTCCAGCAAATCTGATGCAAAGCCTAATCTGTCTTTTGTCTCTACAATCAGGAATATTTGAAAGGGAAGAAAACATGCTGGCAAACATTGCATGTTACCTGTCTCGTGGGAAGTTCTGATTTTTTGTTCACCCATCCAGACATAGATAATCAAAAGGAAGACCTTATAAGCCAAGTACATCAGGGTACATCATCTTTTACTACATCTCTCTCCTGGTGTATAGGCTGCATTCACCATATGCAGCAGAACGTACTCCTAATAGAAAAAGAATTTAAGAAGATAGCAGATGCAATGTTGATGTCAGCAAAAACTATTTCTGCTGCCATATCTGTGCACACATCCTAGTTCAGAATGCAATGGAGTAGGTGGACAGCTTTGGTATTTTCCCATTAGTTGTAAGTGTGGTGGCTCTCTTCTGGTGTACAGTATCTAGCATGTTTTTAAGAGAGGTGAAATTACTGTTGCTGGCGCTGCTATAGGCAGACAAACCTAGTTAACTCAGTGTTAACTGTTTACTGAGTTTGATCACTGGTGTGAGACAGGGCCACACTGACAAAAATACCAACCATGAATCTGGAAGACTCCTAGTTCACACTCCTGCCCTTCTAATTTATACTTCAGAAGATGATAACTGTATAGTAGAATAAGAGAATGACTCTATTCCTACTTTCCAATTATTCCGAGATATTTCCTTGTTCTTAAGCATTACAAAAATAAGGCAAAACATAACAGTTGACTATAAGCTAGATAGTAAAATAAAATGTATAAATGAAACACCTACGTAACAGCTATTGCATGCTCAATAGCCCAGTCATCCTTCCACAGCGTAAATGTCAACTGATGTTCATATTATCCCTTAGAGAAAGAGTCCACCTGTCCCACAATTTTTCCACGCAGTAGTCAGATTAGTAGGATACTCAGTTTCTGGTGGTATTTTGAATGTAAAAAATATTACACCTTAAAGATTTTGAGTACAGTTACAACCTATTTTTTCTAAGTCCTCGATCTTCAGTATGGTTCCACATATGCAGATGAGAATCAGCTTTATTCATTGGATTGAAATAGGTAAAGAAGATACAACTAAACAAGCTGTTTTCTCTCTGTAATATAAAGAAATAGCACAAAAAATAATCTCTAAGTTTTTTTTTCATTTCCATTCCAGAATTTATAGAATTCTTTTAAATTCATCTGATAAATTTCACATTGTTTCTATTATACTACCTACTCCTCAGTGACTGTTTTGAAAATTACTGAATGGACCCCAGTGCCTGAAATTATCACTATTAAATAGTCTACCCTATTTCATTTTTTTAACAGACCTTTTGTATATTTACTCCCAATACAGTAATCTTCTTTTCTATTTGGTTTGTCTCCTATGGACCTTTCTATGAACAAAGTCAGCAACAATGAAAACACACAGTTTTGAAACACTGCCTTCTATGCTTGCCAAAATTTACTCTACAATTTAAGAAAGCCCTCTGCTACTTAACGTCTGGTATTTTCTTTGGCCAAGGAATCTTTTGAAATTCTGACTAGAGCTGTGAAAACCCAGCTGATGAACAAGCATAGTAGTGCAGTGTGTTGAGGATTTAACTTAAAAAGCTTGCCATGTTTTCTAGGCTCACTAGCCTCAACAAGCTAAATTTAAGTCAGCAGTGCTTTTTAAATACATGCCAGGAAGTAAAAGGTTTGCAAAAAAGAATACAAAAATGTTTAATCAATCAGAATTATTTCAACAAAAGCTGAAGGAGCTCAGTGCCAGTCATCATTGATGCTAGTGACAGCCTATGTCAAGGGCAGAAATTCTGTAAAAACACAGTAAGACAACACCAGCGGACAAGAAGGCAGTCACCTACCTTCTAACTGGGGTACATAAACATTCGGCTTGGACACCCTTCTTTCAGTGTCACTGATTACACTCTGCTATATTCATTTCAGCTCAAATTTAGCTGATGAGAGGACATATATTTTGGGGAGAAATAAAAATAAAAATAGTGCTTTAAATACTCAATTTCTCCTTGCACAGTCATTTATATTTCTGCAAAAAAACATATAAAGTAGTTGCAAAGTGCTACTATTCTAACATGTTTTTTATTTCCCACCCAGTTTGCAGAGGTGTAAACGATGACACAATGTACATGGGAGTAGTGAATCAGGCCCCATATTGTCTGAAGATATACTAGCACAGGCTCCTATAAAAGGAAAAGCGAGGACACTAACACCACTGAGGAAAAGAACAATAATGTTTTTCATTGATAATGCTATACATGTTCTTAGTAATGAGTCTCTCTCTCAACTCACTCTAAGTAAAGCAATTGGCATGTTCTTTAGATAGAGCAACAGTACAAATACAGCTGTGTATATCTGACACACAAGCGTTTGATTTTGGACTTGCTGAATGTTCAGATAGTTGATGAGATCACTTCAGTGTTGCTGCACATAAAAAAAACAAGGTATCTGCAGCATGCCTAATTCTCGTATTAATCACTCTCGTCAACAGACTGAGAACTGCACCAGGGTCACTACTGTGCATCTTTTCTTGCCCTAAGATATCTTTGCAAAAAATTGCTATTCACCACAGGGGAGCTGGGAGGAGAATGCCTGGGAATTGATGGGCATCAATTGTACCCACAGCTGCGAGTTCTTCAGTTCTGGCTGGCGCTAACATAGTTTCAGGTCTTTTCACAGTTCTTTCGCGTAAAAGAAATGGCAACTATTCCTTGGTGTTATTTCAGCAGTCTCATTGGCTTCAATTTTTCTCCCCATATTCAGAGAGTTACTGAAATAGTCAGCCACATGAACACTGAGTGTAGAGTAAGAAAGATGGTGGATGTCTACCACCAGGCACTCCTTTCAAAAAAGACAAACTTCCTGTGTCAAGCTCTAATATAAAAGGTACTACATATGATATTTTGGTAGATGAGTAACAGACATGAATTCCTTTGTACAACAGTTCAATTTTATAGCTTTCTTCCAGCTGCAATTCACATCTAATCTATCTATCATATCATAACTATCATGTGTAATTCACATCTATCATAGTGCCCCAGTCATATTCCCTTGTCCCTTCAATATCAGTGAAAGTGAGTTTGGTTTTCATTGCAAAGTATCAGTATGTTCCAGGATAAGACTTAAAAAAAAATAACCAGAGTGCAGTATTATAAAATGTTATGCATTTATCCTCTGCTACTGCTTGTCCCTTTCAGTAATGTCCAGTTCCATTTCTTATCCTTTTTTTATGCAAAGTTGATTATAATTATACTATGGTGGTCACCATCACAAAGTCGACATTTACACACAGTTACTAGCTAGTAGCATCTGAGCAACCACACTATTATTTCTACACAGAATAGGAAATAACTGTGGTGACCCTGACACTGTTGTGTGGTAAATGTGGTTGCATGTTGACTTAATGTTCTTCACTGTACTAGCATCAAAATTATTTCAGAAAACAAATACAATTATAGACTAATAGAATATTTGATAAAAAAAACTTTTCAGAACTCACTGTTTGGCTTATTTTGTCAGTGAAAGAATAACATGGAAAATATTCATCATTGCAGATACCTGCTTGATGGAAGATATATACAGACAAATAAAACTAGATAACTATGTCTGTAAAATTCAAATAAAGCTACTGGAATATACCAGACAACTATAACGGTCAACCTTCACTTCTATAACTTTCCTCTTTAACTATATGCCATTCTCATATGACCATCAAGTTCCAGGTAATAATCAACATCAAAGATGTTCTTCTATTCTTTCTTCGAATTCACTTCAAATGATGAAAAATGGCTGTTTGTTTTTCTTTTGTTCACAGAAGTCTTTGAATCACCTGTTGGTCTCAGTCAGATTGTATATAATATTCCAAAAATCTCCCAGGAAATTGTGAAGTATTTAAGAGGGACGCTCAAGATATTTCAGAAAGCCTTCTCAGATTTGCTTCTGTCTCTCTCTGAATAGTCTTGTTAGATCATTGAAGGTAAAATTATGTGGTCTTTGATAAATAGACTGCTCCCCTATCTCAGTGTTAGATAAAAGTAGTTCAGTTTTCAATTTCACTAGCCTATCATATATGCAGTAAGAAATTCCTAAGAAACTAATGAAGGGGACATCTAACATGATACACATGAGGAAACATATAGTTAGAACACAAGATAGGAATGAGTAGGAATCACAGCCAACAGAAGTATGATTACATACATCCTACTTACACCATCCTTACAAAACACAATTTGTTACAAATAGGTAACAGGAACTATATCGTACACTTTGCAAATTGTTTTATTAGGCAGATACCCAATATTAACACTGCAGTATCTCCATTACTCCACGGACATCAGAGATGAGCTCAAAAACCCAAACATGATGCAGAGAGTCCCTTCCTTATTTCCATCTCCAACTCTTTAGGTTACTATCTAAACAAGGCCCAAATGACGGATATTCCACTATGCCCTTTCAAACTTTCAATTCATGCTAGATGATAAAGTTTAAGGTGTAAAAACCTGGGAAGAAGAGAGAAAGAGTCTAGAAATGCTGAGAGTGTGTCATAGAGAAAGATGAAGGAGTGTCATTTAGTGATGAATACCGCCACTATGGGAAAGGAGGAGAAAGTCTGGGACAAGCGTGTTCACTCCAGCTGGGACCTGGTCAGATCACACCATGGCTTCTTTGCAGCATGCGTGCCAGGCCTTCCTTCCCACCTTCCCCAGGGTGTGGGAGGTGGGTAGTGAGGGCCTGACATTAGTTCTGACCCAGAGCCAGGGACGGCCAGAAGGTAGCCTCGCTGGGACCAGTACTGAGAAACAGCCAACGCTGGTGGCATATCTTAGGTGGACCAAGACAAAGGGGTAGGCATTTTGGTTCTTCAGGGACTTTGGCTGTCCATGCCTGAGCTTCTGAGAATGTCGCACTCCACACCATGTGACAGCAGAGCACAAACAGAAAATACTACACTGATATTTTGGCCTACACCCTTGGACCTCTGCCTCATGTTTCCTTCTCCTTCACTTTTGGTAACACTCACTTGTATGCCAGCCTCTGAATTTACAGCTGAGCCTCTGGATTTGACCTGGACCCCAAGGTAACATAATAAATATTCTCTAATAAATTTTGAGAGTATCTAAACTGCAACTAGCCTAGGAATTAAGTTCTCTGAGTGTGCAACTGGGAAATCTAGATGTTCAAAGAAGGAAGAAGAGCATAAGTTAAGATCAAGTAAACATCAGAGAAGATGCCACAAGCTCAAGATGGGTTTGTTAAGGACAAGGTTGAAGTGATATTCTACAGCTGGAAACAGTGTTAGTCAAAGACTTTTTAAACTCCACTTCAGTATCATCAGCTGATATCGTCAACTGCTGAAACCAGTCAGCAGCCCTGGCCCTGTGACAGGAACTCAAAAAGAAACTGGTGCGGTAATAGCATAGGCATAAAATGGGTCAGAATTTACTCCTCTGTTTTTCACACAAGGACTCCTGTATCCCTCATATAATTGGAATAGCCACCAACCACATGGACAAAGCCAGTGTGAGTAGCAGGGACAGAGGGGAACAGACGCTCAGTACAGGCACTGGGCTGCGCTTTCCCTGGCATCAGCATCTGAATGAATCTCTTACTGTGCCAAAGTTAGTATGGCTAGCGATGCCCCCTCATTTCAACCTTAAGCAGGCAAACTTACTTTCATTACCAAAAGGGTTGGTTAGAGATGTAGCCGTCTCTCTTTCTAAGCTCAAGAGGCTTCCTTTTATTCAGACTAGAAAAAAAAGACAAATGGGAGTGATGGCAATTTAAGTCACCAGGGATGCTAATTTCTTCATCAATATTCACTTACTGTTTCACCAGGTAGAACATAGGCAATGTATTCCTGCCAAAATGATTCAGAACTTTAGGATCACCAGTCCTATTTCTTACCCTCCCAGAAAAAGTCAGTTATTTTCAAGACACATGGACCTTCTTCCAGGACTCATGGGCTTCTAATTTAACTTGAGGTGGGATATGAGAATAATAAGGCAGGCTCAGGAAAAATGATGGACATCAGTGCCAGGCTTGCAGGGAATGTGACACTGGTTGGGGCTGAATATCAGGTTTCCGCATTCTGTTTTAGATCCCATTGTAATAACTTTAATGGTACATCTATAACCTGCTAAGAGTAGCCTGGACAAATCCCAAGAAAAAAACCTATAAATGACACTGAAATACAGTAGAAATGCATTATGGTCTCAATGCATTAGAAACCAGTGGAAGAGAGGAGAAGAACTGGCGAGCCTGAAGGAAGTTTTCATCTGGGATCTTGTCTAAACTGAACTTCTAAATTTATTATTTAATTTCTAAACCAAAACGAGCATCCCTTCAATGCAGCTATCTCAGAGATGTCCTGAGAAGTGCTGAGGGAGCTGGCGGATGTTATTGCTAAGCCACTCTCCATCATCTTTGAAAGGTCATGGAGAACAGGAGAGGTGCCTGAGGACTGGAAGAAAGCCAATGTCACCCCAGTCTTCAAAAAGGGCAAGAAGGAGGACCCAGGGAACTACAGGCCA
Source organism: Apteryx mantelli (assembly GCF_036417845.1). Lineage (NCBI taxonomy): Eukaryota > Metazoa > Chordata > Aves > Apterygiformes > Apterygidae > Apteryx > Apteryx mantelli. The sequence continues at coordinate 14,017,402 of NC_089987.1, forward strand.
GTCAGCCTCACCTCCATCCCTGGAAAGGTGATGGAGCAGCTCATCCTGGAGGCCACCTCCAAGCATGTGGAGGACAAGAAGGTGATCAGGAGTAGTCAG
>NC_089987.1:14022500-14070000 GCF_036417845.1 Apteryx mantelli
TCAGAGCCTTCCTAGATTTCACAGTAAAGGAGACTAAAGGAGGCTAAAGCAGACAATCAGATTTTAATATAAAAGGTACAATTTTCTTCAGTAAAATGAACATTTTTCTAGCAACTGCTACTGCACACATTTTGCTTTCATTTTTATATGCTTCAATATAAATGCATCAGGTGTGAAAATACATGGTTTGAATAATAACGGTTAAAATAATGGTTTAAGTTAATAACAATTTTAAATTAGTGGCCAGAGAGAGCACAACAGCTTATCTTTTGCCTCTGAAGACAGGAAAAACTTCCCACAACAATACATCAAAGGAACCAGAACATTTGGAATTTATGTTTTTGGGGCACTCAAAACCCACTAACTTTCAGATGCCTTGTTTTGAATCTTCTTAAATCTGTACCAGTTCAACATCACTTGGAAAACTCCAGGGCTCTTTTCTTCAACTTTTCTGAACAATCCAGGAAGGGTTCTGATAGAATTTAACAAATTTAAGGATCCTTTATTTCAAATCCTTTATGGCATAGCAAAACAAAGGTGATGTTTTCAGTATTAGAAGACCAGCAGGGTTCCCCTCCCCAGAAAAATGTTTAGAATTTTTAAAAGTGAAAGTTAGAAAAATAATCTTCTTTATCCTGACATATTTTCAATCCTCTTAAAAAAATCTGAACAACTATATATAGTATGAAATTAGCTCTTGCCTGTTACCCTTGTTCCTACATAGAATTTTCTAATGTGTCTCACCAGTAATAAATTGTAAACGAGGCTATGACTCTAAGAGTAGACAGTGTGTTTCATGGGTATTTAAACAACAGCATTAAGTGCTATAGGAATCTGTGGAATGTGGAGGGCAGATTTATGTGTCTTAACAATTTCTTTACTGGTTTGTAATAAGCCAGCAAACTAACACTTTATTTTTATATTAATTTGGCCTCAGAAGTAGAGTATACTGGAGCATGACAAGAACAACAAAAATAAACTGGCACATACTTAATAACTGTAACAGTGAATTGCCTCCAATACTAAAATATTTATCGAAACTGGGGGAAAAAAAAACTAAAAAGAATTACCCTCAACAGCCTGCTACCAGCTCTTTAACAGTGGGCAATGTAATGCCTTAAGGTACCTCAAACTGTCTTTCATTTTCTAGACTTAATGGCTGATTGCAGAAATCAATGTTGCCATTAGTAACAGAGTATTTGTTATGGCATGATTTCCTCTGTTGTTAGGCTTGCAGAATGATTACAGTATTAGTGAGGTGCTTTCTTTATAAAGGGCTGAAGATATAACTTTCAATTTACTATCCATTAGTAAGTGACTTTGGAAATATAGACGAAGCCAGAAATCTTACCTGATATTACTTGGAGATTTTATTTCAGCAGTCATAGGCTAGTAACTTTAAAAATTGTACCAGGAAGCTCAATATTTTATAGACATCTCCAATGAAATACTATCTGCTTTGCTATTTTATACACAGCAAGTTAACATGACATACAATGCAATTAAAATGTTTCAATCTGATTTCTATTTTTCCTGTACTTTCAAATAGATGTGGATTAAGCCGAAGGCTTCATACATGTTAAAACGTGCACATAAGTTAAAAGATTGTCAGAAAGTTAGTAATTTATATTTTTTGAAACTCTCTCTAATCAGTCCAGTGGCCAGGTACAAGTACATATCTCAGCTAAGTAATTGATCTGGTTGTAGGAATAAGGGCAATCAGAGAGGTTAGCCAACACATTGTTTATTAATCATACTCCTTTCAACTACAGCTCAAAGAAGTAATCTTGCATCACCCTTCTACATGGAGCAAACAGAAAGATCTGCAAGAGAGACACCATGAATAGAAGAGGAGGGGATAAAAAAAACCTTCAAAAACCTGGAGCGAAAGGCCCTGAAAACAACATTCGCACTGGTGAATGCACAGACCCTGCACACTGCTGCCTGTGGCTTGGCTGAAGTGACAGCTAAAAGGCTAGAAAAACTGCCCTTGGAGGGGAAAAAAGGGGTGAAATGAGAATTAACCTCAAAGGAACTGACGGAACCCAAACACAGATGTTCTGGCATATAACACCACGTCTCTGTGGACTGTTCGAAAATGACCTAACAAGAGAATACAAAAACTACTCTGCTGCTGTGATTTCAAATATAGCTACTAAGTTTTCAGTGTAGAAACGGAAGGAGAAGTTAGCATACCTGAAGAGGAGGGTGAGGAAGGATGTGGACTGTCCTCCTGGGCACTCCCTGTCTGCGAAAGACCCCCACCTACTCCGCTTTCTTCAGTAATGTTAGAGGAACCCGGTGTTGTTGACCTGCTGACAGACTGAGACTCTTGATCGCTTCCAGACCCACGTCGCTCATCAAGACTACCTTGAATTATTTCGTCTTCTCCTTTCCTGTCTCTTTTGTGGACCCTGGAGTGAACGACCACTTGGTGATATGTTCTAAAAACCCTTCCGCAGTCAGGGCATTCAGTTGGCTTTTCTTTTACGTTTCCATGACTTTGTAAGTTGTAATCGAGTCCCTGGTTCATACCATGTGACAAAAAATCTCTACTGCCTTCTAAAGGGTCTAGTTTGTTTGGCAAGTCTCTCTGATTGCCCATTTTAGTGCTGTGAACCAAATCAGCAGGCATTTTCTGCTTAGAGCCATCTGCTCCTACTAACACATACTCCCGCTTCTCCTTATCAAACATAACTCCAGCATTTGCCAAAGTGTCTTCATGGCTGCGCTGTATCTGCTGCTCTTTAGACAAAAAGCCATGTTCCATGGCCATTCCCCTTGCCATAAGCTGCCAGGCCTGATAGCTGTTTACTGGATCCATCTCTGCTGCTTTGGCAGCAGCTTGTAACCTTTCTATACAGCTGGATTTCAGAGGAGGCACCAGATTAAGACAGCCCAATAAAGAATGTTTATCCCCTTCAGCAATACTGTGGCCAATGCCAGAAATGGGTGAAAGGAGTTTCCCCAAGACTTCTTTCTCTTTCATGGGCATATCTCCTTTGTTATAGATTTGATTTTGTTCACTTAAACTTGCTTTGTCTGGAGGAAGAAACCCACTCTGCAAACATGATAGATATCTTGAATATAAGTTTGCATGAGCTTCCTGGGACATACTGCCAATGGAGACAGGTACTTCGGGATCATTAGGAGATTTGTTCTTCACAGATAACTTGTTCAGGTGAACTTTCATGTGATTTTTAAGAAACCAAGGCTCTTTGAATCGCCTCCCACAGATCTGACAGCAGTGTTCAAAGGAATCCTTGTGCTTTCTCATGTGGCCTTTTAGGAACCAGGCTTGGCTGAACACTTGACCACACACCTCACAACGAAACTCATTGGTGGATTGCTCCCCATTCCCGTTGGAGCCCTGGCCCTGTGCTGACTCCGCAGTTATGTGAGCCTTCTCCACATGGCTGATCAGCTCCTCCTCCTGCGAGGCAGCAAAGTCACACAAGGTGCACTTGTAAGGCTTGTGCAGGATCCTTATGTGCCTTTCCAGCTCTTCACGCTTCTTAAACTTGCCTTTGCAAAATGTGCACCTGAACCCAGCTGTCTGAGCAACTACTTCTTCCTGGACACTGACTGGCTTTGGAGAGGGAACAGGGTTTGAAATATCAGGTGTGCTGTGATTAGCTGGCACAGACAAGTTACAGTTTGCGAGAGGCATTGGCTGGGTATGCTGCTGTGCTTTCACATCAGGTCGTGGCTGCAAGAGGCTGCTTTTCATCTGTTTGTCCCGAAGAATTGCTCTCTCCTCCAGCTCATGTAAAAGTCTGTTTTCTTCTCGGACTCTTCCACGACCTTTGCCAAGGTTTCCAAGCTTATGAGTGCGCAGATGAATCTTCAGGTTGCCTTTCTGAGCTGCTCTGTGGTCACAGTATGGACACTTAAACGGTTTCTCTCCAGTATGAGTGCGCATGTGTAGCGACAGGATGCTGTTAAATCGAAAGCGTTTCCCACAGAGGGGACATGGGTACTTTCTGTTTTTCCTGGCATCATCCTCTATATCACTCATCTGAGACATAATCCCAAGGTTTTGTCCATTTAAGAACTGCTGCAGATCCACACGTCCATTCAAACTGGTGTCAACCTCTCTGTTGAGCTGGTTTGCTAACAATGCCATCTGACTGCTGATGGGCTGGTTTGCTATCGACATGTGGCTTTTGTCTTCTAGCGGCACTGACGCTTTCTCCTCCGGATTCTGCCTGTTCTGGAGCTCAGGAAAGGCATGGCTGAGCTGGGAAGTGATCTGATGCAGCTTCTGGCTCATTGAATACTGTCCATTGAGTATGGTGCTATTGAGATGGGCGTCAGCTTCTGGCACAGCTGAAGAAACACCAAGGCACAAACTAGCTTCCTCCATCTCTGAAAGTCAGAAGATATTTTACATTCAGACTGTGAAAGAGTTACAAGCATTGAATCATGGACATACAATTTGCATTTTATGTTTTACCTACTCATAATAATGCAAAGGAATTAGTGTAAAACAATAAAAAGTGTATTAAATGCCAACTGTGCTATACAATTGTGATCATATACGTGCTTTCATCATTCTGTAGGTTTACCAATAACCATTAATTACTATTTAAAAATATGTCACAATTTCAAAATCTAATTATTACAGAAGGGGCACAAGCTTTTACCATCTCCCTTGTCTGTCTTGTGAAATTGCACCTGTTTACATTTCTAAATTTATAGAAAAAGAAATGTTATGCATCTCTCCCATTTCCATTAGAAAAGCCAGCAAAAAACAAGAATAGAAATCCATTTATAACTTTCAGTTCCATTAACCATATTCAATATATTACACATTCTACAATGAGAAAGATAGTTTTATGATTTGACAAAAAAATGATGGTATGATATTTACTGGTGTACAATAAAACAAGATAATGTTTTGGGAAAAAATAAAGTAAAGGACAAGCTTTAGAACAATAAAAGGGATTTTGCTTTAGTCAACAAAAAGTGCAGTAATATCTCATTAAGCTGATTAGTATGCTGCTTAGAAACAGTACTAGGTGCTGTAACACATGATTATAATCATAAAAATCCTTCAGTGTTTGCAAGTAAGCATTAACGAGGTATATTAAATTTTAAGGAGACTGCGACTAGCAGCTTTGTAAACCTCTGAGATTAAGATTTAACCCTTCTGTTACAAAACATTGTTATTTTGTCATTTTGAAACTGAGCCCATCAAAAGCACATAAATTATCTTCTGCCAAGTCTTTTAATTCGTCGTTGAGAGCCTTCAGATTTCAGTTCTTAGGAAAACTTGCCAGATTATAGAGGAATATCTCTGTCCTTCGATAGGTAAGACATGTGATTTAAGGCACTTTGATTTGTTTTAAAGAGCTCTCTTATGGAACTAGATAAAATCAATTAAATCCAGGGAAGGTGTTGTGGAAAGCCTCAACAAGTTTAAGAATTTTAATAACTTTCCTAATACACAGTAATGACTACAAATTGTACCTACACTATGTATATTGCAGAAAATTAGAATTCAAAGCTGTTTGTTAAACACAAGTGCTCTGTGCTGGTCTGCATAATTGTCCACAATAATCTTCTATCCTTGCCACTTCTCTACTCTATACAGAAATAATGTATCTATAAAATTCTATTTAAAATACAAAGTTTTACATTAATAACTCTCAAGCAATATGGAGCTATAATGTTATATTAGAACATAATTAAGATCTGTGTTGTTCAGTGGACTGATTTGACACTTTATTCACTACTAAAATTACTGAATTCTATAACTTATTAAATAATTAATCTGGTCAACTTTCTATTTGGTTTGGACAAAAGCATTTACTCACTATGCCTTCTACAAAGCCTGCATACACACTCCAGGTGGACACCATTCCTCACACCGCTTCATAGTGGCCACTTGCTAGACAATTTGAGGCCCGAATCTGGCACATACTCAAAATGCATGTAATTGTGCTCATGGGAGTAGTCCAGTAGACTTCAAAGGACGACTCTTGAAAACAAAGTTCCACACATGCTTAAGTATTTGCAGAATCAGGGCCTAAAAGAAGCATGTGTGGTCTCCAAGAGGAGACCTAGTTGGTCCTCGACAGGATGATTGAGGTTGTGATACAATGCAGATCTTGTAAGAAAAAAGGGGGAAGTGTACATTCATGTGTATTAAAGATGAACATGAGCCACAAAATTTTGCTCAGATGTAAAGCAGATCTTTTTCAAAGTTCAACAGCATTCAGATTCAGGTTTCACTTTGGGGACCCATTACTTACATGCTGTCAGTGTTACCATAAATATATTAATGAGATATAGAAGTATATAAAAGGAAAAGACACCTATAATCTATAGGACTGCACATTAAGTTTAACTTGCAGTGTCATGAGTTTCATAGGTAGGGAAACACATTCAAGCCAGGTATTCATCCAAAACTATATAGTAAACACACAACATTTCTGGTTTCCATGCAAGGTTTCTGTGCAACAGACCACGATCATTCAAAATGTGGGTACATGAAAATACATTTTGAACATTTTTTGAAAGTTTGCTTAGTTTTTGAAACAAACCAAACTTCAGGCTCAAAAGGATTAGCTAAACATGGGACAGAATTTTAGTTGCTGAGCTTGTCATTATCTGAAATTGAACGAGGTTCTGAAGATCTATCCACTTCCTCAAAAAAATCCCCCCAAAACAGAATCTATTTTCTGTCTGGATTTCACATATCACAGGTGTTATTTCTCCTTACCATGGTTAAACAAGGCATGTTGGCAAATAATAACATAAAAAGTCAAGAAATACTTTGCATATAAAGATACACAGATGTATTTAGTAGGGCTTGGAAAAGAGATTGTAGATTGGCATTACTCTCTTAACAGCTTGATAAATACAGTCTAAATTTCATTTATTCAGTTAACCTCAACAGGAACTTGTGCCTTTACATACACAGGAAGGTTTGGATAGTTAATTTTAGTATTTTATGCTCTATCGAAGTTTGGAAATGCTGGCAGATCCCAGTGGAGTTTTTTAATTCTGATGTTTAACCTTAACCATAGGTTCCAACTGATGCTTATTTGGTTATTATGGTTCGGGGGGAGGGGAGGGGGAAAGGTGGTTTGTGGTTAAGATTTTAAGTTATTATGTGGCTTTTTTTCAAAGATAACTTTAGTAAAGTAACAGCAGCAGCCATAATTGGAACATGATAATTTAAAAAAAATTTTTTTGCTATTTTCCATCTCCCACACAGACAGACATGTATAAGACAGAAAGAGTTGAAAAAAATTAAAAGGAAGACCAAAATCATAATTTTTCATTTAAAAAGTAATAATTTTGAATCAATTCTTGGGAGTCTGACCCATTAACATCTTTTGGCTTTGGAAATTTTATACATTTTTGATGAAATATGCAGAAAGGTCAGCAAAGCCTTTGTTTAGTGAGAAATAACACAGTCTCTAAGTACCACGTATTCTAATCAGTTGTTGAACTTCTAGGATCCAGCAACCATAACCTCAAAATGCTACAGTTCTTCGCTTAAAGTATATTCTTACCCGCACCTGCCCCAGCTTGTTTTAGTCCTGTCCCCTGCCTCTCGCTCTGAATTGTCTCCTTTTTTCCCCACTTCTACCTCATTCTATTGCGGAGTATAATCACAGCATTCAGTACTGCTCTGCAACATTTCTCCTTCTGCAATTCCAAGTTACTGCATTTAGGAACACAGGGACACTGCTACTGTTCAGCTCTCAGGTAAATCAGACTCTCAGGATTCTTCAGCCCATTCACAGCAAAACCTACCAAAATCTCATCTTGTATCCACATGCAAGACAGAAATAAAACTCCTCCTCATCCATCATTCCACTATGAATTAGATAACCCAATCTAATTTGCCTAATTTCTCTAAAAAAATTAGCAATTTCATTCTCTCCCTCTTTATCCATCATCCCTGTCTACATCTATGACCAGTCAGGGATATACCACCAGGTGGGCTAAGGGGCTTTCATTCCCCAGTTAGCCTCTAGCTCCTGCTCTCTTTGCTTCAGGCCTCACAGTTCAAGGTCCCCAGCTCTGCTGTGGCTCCTCTCCAGCTCCCCAACCTCCTGCCCCAGATCCAGAGAGAGAAGTCATGGTAGTTATTGCATGGCCTCCCCCGCAGGGTACAGCCCTCTCTCGCAGTCTGACCACCCTCCACAACACCCATGAGGTACAAGGGGAACTTCTATATTACAGACATGATCACAGCTGTGCAGCCTTTCTGCCTCCCCATAGACTTCCCTATTGGTGACACCATCCTCTTCACATTGGCCAGATACGCAATTTTACCCTACCCCTTCTGCACAGTTAGTCACCAAAACCCAAATGCTCAAATCATTAAAAATTACTAAACAGAGCTCACTGAAATTAACCTGATAATTACCTTTGGACAGATAACCACTTTATAATGATTGTTTTGACAAAACAGGTATTTTTCACAACTTACTTTATTAAGCTCTTCCCTGCCTGCCTCCCCAACCCAAAACACCATGCATTCAAAAATAAAACAATCTGGAAATGTCAATTTATGAGTGGTATTACAATGCTTTGTGAGAGCGGTAGTTGGAGTGCTTCTTATCTTCAAAGTCCTCTATAGGCCAGGATCTGCAAACAGACTATGCTGCAATTCCCACAGAGTACTGCAGGGAGCAGAAAGAGGGAAAGCTGGATTACGAACTTTCATGGAAGTTGAAGCTCAGTAACATAGCCTGGCTCAAATGGTCAGTTTGGAATCGAAGGCACCTAAACCTCTATGAAGGTCCCAGTCTACATCATAGTTTTCATGCTACATCTCAAAGTTTTTGCCCAAAATATTTTAGGTTTCAACCTTTACCTGAAAAGTGAGAATTTTCCATATGGAAAAATAACATCTGTTCGGTTCATACATAATACATTTGTACAGAATGTGATAGAGTGCTATTTCTGCCTAAAATTTTAAAATTACTAGAACACTTGTAATTTCTCCATTCTTCTATTTGATAAAAAAGGAGCAGACACTCAGGACCACTTAGAGTCATCTCCTGAATGATAAACTTCCTAGGTTTCAATTCTACGTTATTTTTGTGATTCTGATCTCTCTTACAAAGAAAATACAAAGTTTTGCCATCACTTGCGCTGGGGATAGAAGCATAATGTTAATATTTGTTTGCAAACTCAACTGCTAAACAAATTCAAGATCATTAAAAAATTCAAAATATGCTTGTTGAAACTTACATAGTAAAATTTTTCACCTTTAATTATCTCTCATATTTTGCAAAGACTCTATCCTCCAAGATCTAGCACCCCACAGAGTATGCTTGCAAACCAAGATGGTAACACGAGTTGCTCACAGGCTGGCCTTCCTAACCTAGAAGAACCCTCAGCTCTTGCACAAGTGAACCTCTCCAGCTAGAAAGCCAAATTCTCACCCTGCTACGTATGCATATACTACAAAACAGCTTATTTTATATTGGACAGGACAGAGCAGGAGTGACTCCAGAATAAGAAGCTGACAAAACCATTAGAAGACAGCCATTTACTATGCAGGATGTACAGTTTCCTGTTTTTATGATGAGTACTCCTAGCTTATGAAATTCACAACTGGATACATATATTATTAAAATACTCTCTCATCTCTCACAGAAAGGTACAATGAGACATTCAAATCTCTTTGATGATACTAATAGTTATTTTGATTTCACTCACAAGTTTGCCCTCAAGACCATTTCCCGTGATATCAATAACCAAAATTCTGATTTTAGCCATTTCAATAGAACACACAGATTTTATTTAACTATTTGAAATGGATTACTGGAATTTAAAACCAATTATTACACCAGAAATGCCTGCCATCACAACTACATTAATGTAATACGAGAAGCTTGGTTTCCTTCTGCTGGAATCAGAGAAAAAGGTAGACAGCAAATAGAATAAAAATAGTTTAAATACAAATATATACACACACATACATACACACATATCTATATACATATATATGCATACATACACCTGTTATCTTTGTAAACAGACTGGACCAAATTCAGCTCTCAGTTACACCTGCTCATTCCTACTGGACACACACACTGACACATTTCCCTCTTCACTACTGTAGAGAAAATAGTCATTTTAAAAACTCTGTTGTGTCGTTATTATAGTTTAGATAAGGTTAGTTAAAAGATTTACAGTTCAGTAAGCAAAGTAATGCTTTACAAGCTCATGTGTTTAAACAACAAGGTCTTTCTGGCCCTGATCCTCTGAGCAGTTAGTTACACATACTACTACTTACGCTTTCAGAATTTAGATCTGGTATTTACCTTTCCTGCTAGAAAAATTCATATACATCTACATTATCTTGTGGTCCATTGACAAATTCTAAATACCCCAATACAGATTGCTTCAGTTCTTAGCAACTGATAAACAGCTGTCATTGGGAAACTTCAGAATATATATTGAATTTTTATTAAATATTGTTCTTATTGTTGTAGCTGAAACTGTTTAACTAAGGCTGTTATAAGCATAATACACTCCTGTTAAGAAATACAGAACACCAGACTACTGAACCCTTTCAGGGTCATTAAACAGCTGTAAACATTATTACAAAAATAAACCAGAGATTTCATGCTTACATTTTAGCCCAGAGCTTGGTGTGCTGAGCAAGTACATTTTTTTCATCTCTTACAATCAACGCTGGTGACATTTGGGCATCCAAACAAATTACATCACAAATATTACTGAGGTGGGTAGGATACTGAGTGGTTTATTTGCCAGATGATTAATATATAAACACTAGGGCAGGACAGATGACCTACTCTTCTTTGACTGATTTGTAGGCAATACCAAGAGACATAGATGTAAATAGTTAAATTTTAACAAAAACGTGTGCATGAGAGGGGAGAGATCAGCTGTATTTAATGCCACCAGGACAGCATTATCCAATCTGATAAAATGAAATAAACATTAGACCAGATTCTGTTCTCATTTGAATTTATACAAATGAGTAACTGCATTGAGTTCAGTGGAGTTTTTCCTTTTTCTTTTTTTGGTTGGTTAAGTAGGTGTCCCGCTCCTTGGGGTATAATTACATCAGGGAAAACAAGGCTTTTAGCAGGTAACAGAATGACTTTAAAAAATAATGACTTGGCCTATAGGTAACATGTTCTATCTATTTGTGTTTATTAAAATATTATTAAACCAAGTCGGTAATTAGTTATTACCATTAATCACTGAGTTTAGGTTTTGTATTATATTTAGTTTCTAAGGATTGAAAAACCAGGGCAAACCATCATTCAGACACTATACATACAAAGTATTAAGTGATGGTGTTCTGAACAGCTCACATGGTGCAGGTCAGTCACTGAGACCTGGGGCTGGACCTGCGCTCAAATGCGCATCTCCGGGCAGTGACACCACGAAGGAGGGAGTGGGGAAGGCATTTGACAGAACTATAGCTGCTTTGTAGCACTGATATTTAAACAAGCTGCTTATTGATTTCAAAACAAAGTACTCTTTAGTAACAACAGAGCCAACTCACTCCACAACAGTTTTTATGTCTTAAAGAAGGGTTAGCATAGGGATTTCTAAGTTTCAGAAGTCATTGACGGACAGAAAATTGTTTGCTGAGGCTGTATTGCTTTCACTCTGAACTGAGGAGACAGTTGGTTTCTAAAATACCTGTTACGTCTGTAGGTTACTTTCTGGCTAGCACAGCATTTTGGACTGACAACTGATCAGTAGAAGATAAATCACGAGAACAGCCTTTAGCTGGTAGCACCCATGGAGTGGAGGACTGTGAACTGCTTGTGATCACAATCTAGGAAGACGAGCGGAGAGGAGAGGAGAGGTCATTTATAAATCTCACTCACAGATTAGAATAGAAAGATTAGAAGAATGCAGACAAGCTGTTTGATTTATTGCTACTTTGCATGTGACTTAGCAAAATCTGTTTTCCTTCTTATTTATCCTATTTCACTTGCATATACTTAAGAAGTCGGATCCAAAGAAGAGAAAGCTAAATAATTGGTACTGAAAGTTCAGTAGCTTAAAAAAAATTTTTTTTAAGTCCTGCTTTTTTCCAGGCACTGGTTGCATCCGGGATCATTATTTTTTAGCTTATAAGCATCAATTCTCTCTCTCTCTTTTTTTTTCCTAGTGTTCTCCTGATGACAAAAGCAAAGATAAGAGTGACACCAAAATTCAAATGAGAAGCTTACTTCTGGAACGCTTCATTAAACTGAAGCTTCTGTTATTTTAGAAACAGTATTTTTAAAAGTAAATTTATTATTTTCATGTAATTTGGAATGTACACAACTGATTAAACTCTCTTCAGTTTGATCAATCTCCTGTAGCTCCTATCTGATCATTCACTTTAATTAATCTAACTGGCATCCACCTCAGATTGAAGAAATCTTAAAATTAAGCTTTTAACGATCCCACTTTAGTACCACACAGTACGAATAAAAAAATGCCTGGAAGTCAATGCAAAGCATATTCATTATTTCCTTTTTTGTCATTTTTATAGTATGAAATGGGTCCTGAATCTTCTCATCTGAGGACACTGTACTAAACTGGAAGTCTGCTATATTCTAACCCATAATATAACATTTAAATATAATGTTGACCCTATTAATCCTGCATTCCCCATACAGGCAAGCTGCTAATAAAAGGCAGTGCATTTTCAGCTAGGTCAGGACAGGAGGATCAGGTCCTATATACTGATTATGAAAAGACGAAGAAAGAAGAGTTAAAACCACAGAACTCAAATCATAGTTTGAAACAATTTAAATGCAAAACTGCAACACTGGGTTGATTATTTTATTTTCATTTCCCAAAGACCTGGAATTAGATTTTGTGCAAAACTAAAAATAACGTAAAATGTACATATGTCCCAAAGATCAAAGCATGACTGACAGTGAAATATTTATATACAATAGCCCAGTGAGATTTTGTTCATGAGGGCACCTGTCAGAAGCATAAACTTGCATACAAACCATCAAATAAGTACATAAAATCATTACTAAAATCCAGGCATGCAATCAGATAGTCAGTTGTCTGAAACTACTGGACTGTAGCCAACACAGTGGCTCAACAGACTAATGCTCTGGTCTTTGCAGATCCTCAGGGCCCTAGTTCAGTTCCTCCTGCTACTGGTCGGGTCAACTGTCTGTACCTAGTGTTGACTTTCCTGGCATTTAATGCTAGGAGTGAAGAAAAAAACCCTGAATCCATAAGTCCCCTTTGACCTGAGCCACAGAAACATCTGCTGGTTGAGTCATGAACTGCTTGTTGGCCAAGTTTAACAGTAACCGATCCTGTTGCGGATCAGCTCTCTCAGCAGTAGGTGTCACTGCAATAAATAGATGGATTTCAAGGGACAAAGACACACATGCCCAATGAAAATGCATAAATAGAATACCTCTGAATAAAAAGAGTTACAAAAAGAAGTATATTGTCCAATTATTTGTTGTTGTTTTTTTCTAACACCATGTAAGAAGCTGGAAATTTGTTTGGGGAGAAATGAAATTGCACAAGTGGGATTGCCAACAACAACAACAACAAAGTAATTCTGCCCTTTAGTCCTATGTCACAGAGATCCTTTAATTCACATTAATCACCTCCCTGCAATCCCAGGTCTATTAAGTAAAGACTGTTACAGTTAAACCTTTTAAAAAAAACCTCTCTAACAAATTAAGTAATTTTCTCTAGTGGAACAAAAGACCTAGTTACATGGAAAGACACTGCACACACAACTGTAGTTTTAGGACTTAACAAAGACCATAAGATTAGCCTATTTTCTATCACATTAGAAAGTCCACAGACAACCCTATCTGCATGCCGCACAAGCTGAAAAAGAATGCTTAAAACAGCTTTAAGGGAGCAGAAAGGATGTCTCAAGTATAGATGTAATTAATAGAATGCATATTTTGAAAAAGCTGTAACCAATTTATATTTGAAACAGAAATATGTGGTATGCCAAATAATATCACAGAGATGTCAGCCAAGATGACCATATTTGGTTTTATTATCACAAAATGGTTTGTAGAGTAATCAAGGATGTTCCAAATTGCATACTACTGAATTAGACAGTGGACAAAACAATGCATGTCTAAACGTACCAGCTACCTGTGATGAAATCAACACAAAAATTATGTGCCGAAGAAAATGTTTTAATTTTGGTCGAAAGGAGAAAGTAAGTTTAAAAACCCTTAACTTTATATAACCTGTTGTACATGGAAGAAAGCCTATGCAACAAAGTATATACTCTCAAAACATATGTAGTACCACTGCATTTAGTTTAAGACTTATTTTATTTCCAGTGACTTTGGACTGGGAACAAAGGAGGGGAAAGAACAGAGACAGTGAAAATATAAATTACTCCATTCTTTAAGGTCAGTATATTTAAGAGAAACCAACATGAAAAAAGTCTCATGGACAGAAGGCATTAAGAGCCACACTACATAACTCTGAAGAGTTACACTCCTCCTTTTTCGCCTACAGTGCTGCGCTTTTGAAATGCCCCTCGCAGTAACTCACACTAGGTCATACTCCAGGATTCTGTACAACTCCAGGCATCGGTGGGTTCATCGAGGTATACTGCAATCAATAAAATGGCAGAGGAGAGGGAGAACTGTTTTGCACTCTCCTTTGAAGGGCACAAATATTCAGCACCATAACACAATGTAAATACAAATACTTAAAAACTCAGAAGTAAATCACCCAATTTCAGTGCCATCGGGCAGGCTCCCAAGGCCAGAAAGGGACTGAATTTTTCAGAATTCTCAGGCCATCTTCCAGCACTGTGGAAACGAGTAACACTAACATCATGTCCATATCTCGGTTAGGAAAAAGCTCGCCATGTATCTTGACTTAAATACATGGCTCATCCTCTGTAAAGCAGCCAGGGACAGAATCCAGAACTCTTGACTCCCATTGCTTAGTCCAGGATGCCAGATAGCTTTCTTTTATCAAACACAATTGAATGCTGAAAAGACTGGGTTTTTTTAACTCGTGATGGACCTGTCGGCATAAAATTTGTTAGTTAAAATATTATAAAAGATTTTTAGTTTTTTAATAACTGAGATTCTTGACTGTTAATCCCTTCTAAGTCCAATTTCCATCTTCCCTTTTCTTTCTTTCCTCAACCCAATTGATTTATTTTTCCTCTCCCTATAACGCATGGACTTTGTGGCAAAAGGACATAATTTAGAGCACCACAGTGATTCTTAGATGTGAGTGGCTCTAATGAGTTATTTTTAATACTAATTTCCAGGAAAAGGATAATGTTGAGAAAGACCCAGTTTCAGTGCAATTGGAAGGAGCAAAAGATGTAGCTAAAGAGGCAGGGTTGCTGGGAGGCAGGCAGGTACGGGAAGAATAAAGCAAACATTGTTCAGGATGCATCTCGTCTTTGTGATCTCCAGAAAGGTAGAAACAGCAAACTCTGTGCAGAATTAAGTGGAAAGAGCTACATGAGGAATCTCAACACTAACTTAGGCTAAGGATACAAAAATAAGTACTTAATTATCACTCAAGAAAAATGAAACACTAAAAAAATACAAATCTTCCTTACCCTTTGGTGTTCTGGTCTGTGCACACCTTTATTGATAAGATATATTACTATTGTTGCCATTTAACTTTATTAATTGATTACTGTCATGAACAGAAGAGCAGAGCTGGTAACTCTAGAGGCCACCTAATACCTCCTATTACGCTTTCACACTGAGATAAGTGGTTTAGACTTAAAAGGGTGTGGTTAGCAGTCACTGTGCACAGCAAAGACACCCACAGCTTGATTTTGCAACTGCTATAATCGTATGTACCCCAAGGTCAGAAAATAGTCATAAAACATTCTCCTTCTTCAGACTGTCATTTCAGAAAAGGAAAAAAATGATTCTATCTGCACTACTGATAACAACACTGTTCCTTCTGATGGCTTCTTGAGCAGGAACACAATCGTGAACCAGAATATACTAAAAGCAACTGACTTAGGGAATACTGTCCTGTATTTCCCTGGTTGCTCTTTAAATTATGTCTACCTGTCTGAGTAAGACCATCTGCCTCACAATAATCTTGCCTTTCCTTTTGAATGATGGTGCAAAACAGTTGCACCAGTTCTGTGATTAAGCCAAGCCAAGGAAATCATATTGATGTCACATAAGCGACTGTAAAAAGGGTCACATCTTTGCAATACTGTTGAATTCAGTGAGGAACAACCAGTTACGTGAGCAGAGAATTCCCTTCTGCCGTTTTGCTGCAAGACCAAGTATAGAAAAAAGAACGGCTACATAGTGCCTAAATCAAACGAAGCACAGATATAAGCACTGATTATGGTAAAACAGTACATACGCTTAAATATAATGGTAGCATGACCTTCAGGATTCCAACAAGCGTAGCTGATTGCTGTCTGAGCACCCCTGTTTTATCTGGACACAATAGCTTTGATCATTAATAAAAAGGGCAGAGAGCTTGGCAGACACATAGCATATAGATGAATACAGAGGAGGAAGAATGTTAGAGAAATACAATAATATATTTGAAAGTTATCTGCAGGATAAAAATCCTTTAAATAATTTTGATGTTAATTGCAATATTCTGGGCCCTTGACTGAAAAGGCAACCTATCACGGTTGATAGGTGAGTGGCAACAAAGCTGACAAAGAAACTCTGATAAATGCAATCACAGGATGACAGACAGTGGCGAGTTCAATTATGATTGCAAAGCCAGTTGGGAGATGGACTCTGATAACTGTAATGTGTCCTTAACAGCCAGCTCTAGCCACCTAAAGTACAGTTCTGACCAAATCCCTTAGAACGACTGACAAGATCCTAGAGGCTTTGGCCCCCTAACAGGCTGTGAGATCAGTTGAAGAGTTCTTGTCATAAGCACCAGAGACTAAAAACCAGAGTGCTTTACTGCAATAGTTTTGAATAGTTTTGGAACGTGCAAGTAAACATAACCAACTCTCAGTGAAACAATTTCAAGACTCTTGAATACTCTGTATAGATGAGCAGCTTGTGCCCACTTTCTCCAGCTCATGTAAAACTTTGTTTGATGTTAATTTACAAAATTATATGCTGAATAAGTAGCTATTTTTTTTTTAACACAAAATCTCAAAGGGAAGGCTAGTTGGCAACCATTTTAAACATCTTTGCTGTAAAACTGCGTGAATCTGGGTATTTTCAGCAAAATACAAAGCCAAAGTAAAGAAAAAAGAAGGGGGGGAGCACTTTGTGGTTCAGTTTCAAGTTGCTGACCACAGGAGGCAGTGAGTGGGCTCCCACTACTTTCAAGAGGAGGTGAAAGTGCTCTTCATTTTACAGGACCAAATACCAAAAGTCTCAAAGCAGAGAATCTTCCAGGGGTGCCTTCACAAATCCTCTGTATTGCTTCAATTGCCTAAACAGAAACTCATTTTTCTGTTGTACTGATTTCCAGTGCCTTGCACCTATACTTGTAAATGTACAGATTGTTATTACACCTCTTTTTCTAATTAAAAGGATCTTTATCTCCTTCACTTTCTAATTCTGAATAAACCAGCTATTTTTATTTGATGTGAGAAAGCATGAATGGGATGCATATAGCAAACTAGTTTCTCATACTTAAGTGCAAAACTATCTGAGAATTTAAGACACAGCTAATTAAAGTATTAGTTTCAAATTAAAAAAAAAAAATCACAAAAAAGAAGTCCTGTCTCAATTTTGGTTGTTGACTTTTAGTTTTGTAGTGACATTTTTACCAAAATCACTCTATGTTCATAAAGGATTTCTTTGTTCTTTCTGCACTTTCCAAAAACACTGTAAAAGGACAATGGTATAAAAATTATACTGTAAAAACTGTAAGAACTTTGAATAAGCAGAGTTATTCATTTATGTCCCTAGCTTATGAAATGCCCATATCATGTATCCTTTATCCCACAGCAGACTCTTTTAGCTTCAATCACAAGAGCTAACAATATGTTATTGATACGATTTCAGGAAACTGTCAGCAGGCAGCTTAACTTTCAGCTCCTCAGCCATGGTGAGTGTATGCACAAAACGTACCTGTACCTCTCTTGCACGAAAGCTGGCAGAGATATGAACATTCCTGTCAGCTGTCATGGCAGAATAACAAGAAATGTAAACAACTCTTCCTCACTAAAGGCCTAGACTCATACTCATTACACAACCAAAACTTACTATTGGTTTCATAGTGAATTTTAACCGGAATCAAAAATGCATATCAGAGAACTGAGATAGAGTTGATTGCTCCCTGCAAGAAACCAGATTAAGTAACAACTAGGCAGGTAACTAAAGCCACTGCTGTGCACCCTCATCCTTTCTTACCCCATTCCCACCTCCTCCCTAGCACGAAGCCCTCCTGCACGGTGGTTGGCCTTTCACATTTCCACGAATGAGGTTTAGGCTTCCACCTACTCCCTCCATTTACATTCAACACCAAATCAATAGGAATACTACTGAACAGGACGACTAATGGGGCCAGCACCCACCCGGAAATAGGGTGGGCTAACCGACGCCTGAAACTTTGTACGCTCTGAGCCAGATCTCCAAAGCCATTTAGGAATCTGACTCCTATCAAGTGTGGCGCAAATCAGGACTTCAAATGCATTTGTACATCTGGCCCTTCATGCTCATTGAGGAGAATGAGTGCAATCAGAAATGAGAAATAAGTGAGGCTCTTCTGGAAAGACTTAAAACTTCCTCATTTTCAACCACTTCTGCTAGAAGTAAAAATAAACGTAGCACATAAATAAATAAAGTCTAGTATATTCAAGTTTTATTTTTATCTGCTATTATATTTTCAAGAGATGAAGAAAAACCACAAATGTCAGAAGTCTGAACAGGTAAGCTAAATGTACAATTCTCCCCATTTTAAAAAGTCAGTGGTGTTTTTAAAAATTGTTTTCACATTGGTTTACAAGCTTTAATAATAAAAGAGTATGTTGTACGATTAGTTGTTGGTCATTCTTTTCTGTCTGACAAAGAGAAACAACAGGCTGCTGCAGGAGTTAGCACAGTTGGTTTTTTTTTCAAATGATCAGAGAAAGTACGGTACTTTAAGGATGTGCCTTACTTGCTCTTAAAAGGGTAAAACGAAATATTCTTCTAGCTATTCTAAGCCTGCCATATAAGTATTATGCTGTTACAGATTTCAAAAGGTTAGCTTCAATGAACCTGACATCAGTATAACCCAAAATAACCCATTCAAGAGAAAAGTAAGAAATAATTGCTGTTTTCTCTTTTTTTTTCCTCAGCTATATTGCTATAATGATTTTGCATAACAGATTGAACAAAGTGCTGTTGTGACAGGTGGTAGAATTCAGCTAGTAAGCACAGAGACAGGGTTCAATTTAGTTTGTGAATCCTTTAATTGTTGTGCAGCTAATTAAAGAAGGTTCTTTACACTCGCAAGTGTTTACCGTTGCTAGTATGCATACATGAAAAATTAAATTGTGCCTTCAAGGGCTGAGAACTATAGAAAAATCATAGCTGATTCTGCAACATGCTTACCAGCTCAAAATAGCTGCTTTTCACAATTGGAATTTGTAAAACTTTTTGCTAAGCAAATATAGAGCTAATTAGAAGTGTTCGTTGGACCAATTAACATTTAAATAAATAAGCCATATTGCACATTTCACAGTCTTTATTTAATGATGCTTCTTAACTCTTTGGAAAGATTCCTTTAAGTACAAATAAGTTGTCATAAAAATGAAAGACAAAAATAACACCATAACAGTATATTCTATGCTTTTTTCTTTTTGCCTTGAAGTCTTTTCTAAAACTCTCTACCTGTTACTGGGGAAGGGGGAAATACACAAATCTGGTTCCTTCTTTCATCTTGTCAAGTTACCTTTCCACCCTTTTGAATGCAAACAGAAAAACATATTTGATTACTATTTAAAGTGTTATGATAGCTCTGTTTGTTTTGCCCCATGGAACAGAATCTGCTTCAGAAAAAAAACTTACTTTTATCTTGTAAAACGGCCATTCCAGCCAAAGGAAGGGTGTTCTCAGAAGACATTGCTCTCAGAGTAACAAAAGCAGCAGTCTGAAGTTGCATATACAAACAAAAGTAAAAGGGAAAATCTGTTTTTCAGTTCTACTGTTAGCATTCCCATACCAAAAACAATGTTGTTATTATACCTAACCCCAGGGCCGCAGTCGCCTGTCTCTTTGGGGTCAAGTGGTATTTTGTTTTCAAAACAACAGTCTTTTAATTTACCCGTCCCTTTCAATCAATAAGACCCTTCACTTAACGTTGAACATACATTTTACCTCTCTCTTTCAACCTCCAAACCTCTACCTAACACAAAGGTTACATTAAAAACAGAGGGAAGGCTTCTTGCTACTTTTTTCCAAGAAGCATTACACTACCTTGTAATCATGCTAAGAGCTAACATGGAAGGACTCACTGTTGACCTTGGCTTTCAGTGCAGAAAACCAAATTAACAAGGACCAATTAACATTTAAATAAATAAGGAAGATTAACAAAGAATACTCTGCATACCAAGAGGGTAAAATAAACTAAAAGAAAGAGTACAGTAACTCCCTCGATCAACATGAATGAAATTCTCCAAGAAAGCAATTCTGTTGGTGCAGGGGTACAGACTGCTCCGTCCTGTACGGGCAGGGCCTGCTGAACACCAACGGGGATGCAGGCACGTGCGAGAGCAGGCAATGCTCTTGCTCTGGCAAACCCTTGGGATTTCCCTTGGGAAAGCATGCAGAAGCCCTCCCCTCCCCCCCACAGTCTTGCAGGACATTCTTACAGAAGGAAAGGTGCTTCCCACACTTCTAGCCTCTGCTCTCCCCCTTCACGTGAGCTTGCTGGTGTATGGGATTGCCTTCGTCTGATTACTACAGACTGGAAAGCATGTGCCATTGAGTTTATGGCTGATAAACTAGAGGCCAAGACTAGATACTTATTTTGCAGATTAATTCAGGCCAGTGCATGCTAGTTCTGATTAAACTTTTAGTGTGAAAGGTTTTTCAGGACCAGCAATTTCTGGTCAAAGTAAAAGAGAAGAAAACTGCCAATGAACTTCCAACAGCCCAAGAGGAAGGATCTTTGTGAGGTCCTTGACATTTGGGAAATCTGTGTTTTAAAATCTGTGTTCTGTTATATTCACCCTCAAGACTTGAACCTGAATTTTGCTAAGAGGAGCAGAGAGCTGAAGCAGTAACCTGAGTCAACAGAGAGGTAATTGCAGGGACTCCTCTGTGTCATATGATCAGATGCTGCTACACCAGGCAAGACTAAGGCAAAGTGTTCAACCATCTTTCACCTTCCCTGCCTTTCCCTGTTCCCTCAGGTAAACTTGCAGAGAGGACTCTCCATTGCCAAAGGTCCTCCACACATACTTGGATGTCATTATCCCAACAGAACAATTAAAACTCCCACTAACTACTCAGCTACAAAGCCTACCTTTTAAAAGAAAACTCCTATACAAAGGTTATGGATAATTTTCAAAAGATTATAATACGATCTATCATTTTAAATATTTGGATTTGGAGTACTGGTTCAGCCTCTAACTGACAGTCACCTTTATGAATAGTTAAGAGTTCACAGAGATGATTATCATGTACAATTTAAATATGTATAAAGGACAAAGATAATAACAATACTTTGCACTTTAATAGAACCTTTTGTCTGAAATTCTCAAAGGAGAACCTCAGTCCTCATGAATGTATAACTCACAACTAATCTGACCTGCACAGTGGGTCACTATCATTATTCCCATTTATCAGACTGGGAAACTGATGGACTGTTATTGTGAGATTTCTCAAAACTGATACTGTGTGGCTTAATTCATGAACCGATTGAAGCCTTTGCAAATAGGTAACCCAAACTGCATCATCATTTTAGAAATTTTGACCAATGATTTGTGCAAAGGTAGAAACAATCTGGAACAACAGAAGACTCTCTACTGATCTCCAATCCCCATCCTTGTGTTTTCCAAAGAACATTCTCTTCATCCATACGTTAAGACACAGACTGACTGATCAGCATGCTATCCAGACATGAGAAAAGGATATCTTGGTAGCGTTCAGGAAGAAGCCTTTCTGTAGCCTCAAAACTAATGCTAGAATTATTTTTTTCCAGTACTAGAACTAAAATCCAAAGAATGGGCTCTTGTAAGAGTCATACTTTTTTGTGTGAAAAACACTTCTCTGTTCTTTGTAGAAATTAAAGCAGTTTTGTATAAAAACCTTCGTTTATAAAAAAAAAAAAAAAAGTCGTATATCTCTAAATGCCTTACTTCGATAAGTCTCCTGTCTTCTGATCAAGAAGCTGAAAGAAGGTGACTCTTCTTTATCCTACAAAAGCACAGTATTTTACTCATGTCAAGATTTGAACATGTTCAATGGTATGTGTCACAGAAAATACGAAGAGAGCTAATAATTTCAAACAGAAAGGTAAAAAATAGGGACCCCAAAAGTAAGCACCGATTTAATCCAATTATAAAGTTTGAAATGCTGCTAAAAAGTTGGGAGTGTTTGAAAACTGGTCCTGGACAATTTGAATTTATGCGAACAGCATCTGTACAGCAGTGAAACCAAAGGTCGTCCTGTCCTTAGGGCCATATTTACAGAAGGGTCAACTGATTTTGAATAATTCTGCCAATGTATTAAAAAAATATATGCTTTACTTCCAACGTTAGTAATGCACATCTTCTTATATCATACAACTTCATTTCTTAACCAAGTACATTTCTTAACCAGGAGTAAAAATGCAAAGAAAAAGCCACATTTTCCCCAAAGTACATAATTTCTCATATTTTCTTTTGCAATACTCATTTTGCTTCAACAGCTTTAAAGAAAAACTCACTAAGTGTCAGAGAAGCACAGATGACTTTCACATCTTTGTTGCAAAACTTGCAATGAAAATACCAATTAAAATATGTATTTTTTAAAGAGAGAGACAGAGAGACAGAGAGAGAGACAGAGAGAGAGACAGAGAATGAGAATGAATATGTGTTAATGTGATTGTTTACAAATACCTGAACTAATTAGGAGTGAGTGGGTATCATCAAAACCCCTCTGAACAGACATCTCTGGGGACAAAACGCAATGAGGTAGTGAACTGGAGTGTCTTTGTCCATTAGACAATTTGTCCTGTTAGTGTGTCTGTGGTTCCCTCCCTCTCTCACCTCTAGTAAATCAGCTCATCATAATTTCCCTGCCAATGTTCTAGTCATCATCAACTTTTTTTTTTTTAATTCAATCTTTTAAAGTAGAATGATGAAGTTACTGAAAAAATAACTCAAGCCTCTACCTGCACTACTGGTAACACAACAGAGCTCTGCTCTCATTTGGGGCCCTATAGCTAGTAACAACCAAGAGACCGAATTCCCTCCTCTCAAATATAACCATCTAATGCTAAATTCAGCATATTATTCACAGATACAGAAGATCAGAAAATTGGTTCATAACAAATTATCAGAGTTACATGTTAGCACAAGTTAATTGATTCACAGTAATTTTTAGTGTGTGTGTGTTCTCGGCAAATGTGATGTAAACTTAGTTCAGCTTTCAGTGAAAGACACCTTTCACTAGTTTCATTAGGGTTAAACTAAAACAATGCCTCTCATATGCTGTGAGCGAAGAACTACTACCCAGACAGATACGGCAGCTGACAACTGGTAATCCGGGTGTTGGACCAGTATTTATTGCTAGGTTCTGTGGTATTTTGCCAGGGTTCAGAAAACCAGATACTTTCTTCAAACTGCAATTTGTTTTGCCAGATTCTTGTTAAAACATTTAAGTAACATTTTTCATGAAAAGCTATAAAACTTTTCCCTAGGTCCTGCTTGCTGTGGAAGTCCCAGTGAACATACAACAGGATACCGGCTGGCAAAAAAAAAACAAAAAAAAAAAACCCACATAGCAACCAAACTCCATGATATGCACAGATACCAAGACCTAAGACAGCAGGGGATGTACATTTTAAAAACATACATGAAGGACCCATCCCAAAGCCAACTTGGTGAAAGTCCTTCCAGTAACCTTAATGAATTTTGGCTCAGGCCCATGCTGAATCTGTGGCAAGCACTTATAACCATACATGGATCTCAGGGCAGAACTTGAATTCATATATTTGTGGAGCTTACTGATGTAAATGACAACCACATATACATTTCAAGATATAATTTACCCTTATCCTTTAGTCTTTCACTGCACTCTTTGAAACAGAATATAATCAAGGCTGCCATTTACAGCTAAACTTTTTTCCCCCCATAAAAATACTTTCAACAGACGGAAACTCTCTGAACTAAAACCAACAACATTACATTGTAAAGTATGATTTACAAAATATTCTGAAGAAAAAAAAACATTCAGCCATGTGGAATTTCACTATAAGCCACACACCATTTAACTACCGCAACACACTCTTCTAGACTTCCTCTTCCTTACTCTTTAACGATTGACAAGTTTTTCAACCTTTCTCCTGTTCAGAAGATTTCTCTGTAGTACTACTCACTAGCACTGGAGCACTAAGATGGAATAGAGAGAATGGGGAGTCCTGCTTTATATATTACTGACTGATTCTATAAGGTTTCATGAATGAAAATAGAAATAAAAATCCAAATGCAGAAAAAATCCCCATGAGTTTCCAGTTCTTCATACATTCACTGTTAGTAGAATGCTGTTCCACTAGTGGCACTGCTGCCATCAACTCAGCGCATTTTGGGATACATCAATGGAATAGAAAGGAATTGATTAGAGGACATACAGCGATACAAGTAAGAGAAAGAACAATAACAAAACACTGGAATCACTCCCAATTAAAATTATTTTCCTAATTTTTACAGAGACTAAAACTAATCATATTGAGCATCTTTGGTCTATCTTTGATTTGTTATAGACAGCAAGTTAAGCTTGAGTTCAGACTGATGAATCTGCTTGCTATTGTAGGTAAAAATGTATCACATAGGTAGGAACAGAGAGTAGATACAATGCACTATTCCCACATGAGGGGACAAATGCTCTCAACAGGATCTCTGCAGAGAAAACGTATGGGTTACACAACATGCACCCATATCTACCAGTGGAAAACTGGTACGTCTAACTTTAAGTCTTCCAGCCTTTCATACTGAACATGTATAAACTGCTAAATATTTCTGTTCAGCTGTAGCCATGTCTACTCAAACCACAAATTATGTAATAATGAGAAGTAACATACCTGCAAAATGAACATAAAACACATTTATTTTATAACCCAGTCTGCAGTCAGCTCTGCATGTTCCCTAAATGAAGGAAAAATATATGCGAAGTTTAGACAGTTCCAGAAGTTTATAATACAAACCAAAAAAAACTTGGCAAAAATGTGTATAAACAAAGCTTATGTATTTTTCATTATTGGTAATTGTTAATTCCATGAAACAACTACACTGATCACAATCAAAAATATATGCACACTTTTCCTCAGAAAGTTCCCATAACAATTTTTATTTATCATCTACTTTTAACATTATCATTGGGCCTTCTAGTTACTGTGTATGCTCTTCCATGCAAATGAACTGACAGCTCTTGTGTATCCTGAATATCATTTTCCCTCTTAGGGACCACGCACCTTTGGGAATCCTGAAGAGATATTTTTAAAAGGGTGAGTCAAGAGGTAAGAATTCATTTGGAAGACCTCCTCCACAGAAAAGAAGATAGTTTAATAAACACTTACACCGAAAAATTTAAGAAATAACCAAGCAGAATGCACTCAGTGGCCACATTAATACTGCTACAGTAACCCTCATCATACAGTCACTGACTTTAACTCTGCAGGTTTGCATGAAATGAATTTGCTTAAACTTAAGCATATGCCTAAATACCTTTCTAAATTAGGACTGAAAAACATCAGCATTGCTTATGAGAGATGCCACTAACCAGATATGGATATTCCTATGACGTTTAATATTTCTGTAAGGCTGAGCATCTGTGGTCATTGGCATGTTGAAAACCGTTAATTAAAACAAGTAAGTTCTGTTTCACCAGCTAAACAGGGAACTGAAGTGAATTTTCAGTCAGGAAATAGACAAGTCTGTTCAATACACTTAAAATCTCAAGCAGACCCAGAGTCACTTTACAGGTACAGAATAAACAGCTGAGGAAAAAGTAGTTTGTAAATAAATACAGCTAATATTGGCTGGAGACATTTCTGTGCCACACTATAATGGCTCAGTACATGATATGGTCTTCTGGAGACTTGCACTTTTTGGTTTTATTCTAGTCTTTTTTTTAGGACAGGACCAATTCCACCTATTTTCAGCTGTTATAGCATTTAACCTACCTGTATTAGACAGCTGTCCTTAGAGAGAATGAAATCCTCTCAAGGTCTCTTCTGTGAGGAGGGAACCTAGATAATCTAACTTCTAGGCAGTATCGCCTTATGCTGTGCAGCAAAAACAGTGTTCCAGAATCCAAACAGACTATACAGAGTGTTTCACTAAAGGGCAGCTGGCATTTCGGCTGCTTCATCACGAGCACTTTTTTTCAAAAGGAAAGGAATCATGACTAAATTGTTAACTACAAGGTTCATTTTGTAAAGACATTAATTAATGGACTATACATGGAAGTGAGGTGGGGAGTAAGATGATATTGTGCATTATTCTATTGGCAAGTACATTAATTTAGTAATTAAGGTTGATATTGTCTTTTTAAAATGCACTAAGCAATATAGACAACATATACTCCTTCCAGCATTCCTTTGTTTTGGGATGGGGAGGTGGAGAGGGCGTCTCTCTCATGCATGAGCATAAATGTTGCTACTATTGCAGGGTGGTCCCTTTATTGCCCAGTAAGGTTCTAGTCTGTCTCAGGAAGAGGCATACCATACATTCACTTCTTGACTTGAAGGCATATTCGAGAAGCTAGCTTTCTCACAGACAGTCTGAGTTGTAGAGATCCAAACTTAGTAATACTGTAGTGAAAAATTTCTTTCAGAACCCTCATTAATGTAGTTGTTTCCTCCCTAACAGATTTCAGGCAGAATGGCAACTAATGGAAAGCTTTCATTCTGACACCTATATTCAGACACACTCCCATTCCCTTTCTCTTCCTCCCTCCCTCTCATAGCTAATCAATCAAGCAGCTGTTCTGTACGGTTTCCCAAAAGAACTGCATCCCTTTTTTCCTTGGGAGATCGAAGATAAAAGAACGAGGCACTAGTTTACCTCAGTGATGTAAACCCATGAACTTTTTTTTCTTGTAGGAGTGCATTAGCCTGGGCCATAGGAACCGAGAGGCTGAGAAATACCAGTTATGCCTTTGAAAAAGAAATTCTGAGCATCTCTTTATCATTCTCAACATGGCAGTGTCTAAGCACCTTAAGTCTAAGGTTCTAGATATGTAGGAAGTTAGTGTCCTTCATGACTCAAAGCTATGGTATTTTTTTTAGCTGTTTATTGACCTGTTTATTATTATCTGTTTATTGAGCCGTTGTCCATAAATCTGTTTAATCCCCTTCTGAGCCTGCGGATGCTGTCTGCCTCTACAAATTCCCTTGGCAGCAAGTTCCAGAAGTTCACCACCCACTGTGTAAAGAAGTACTTCTTTTTACCTGTTTTAAACTTATCTCCTGGCTACCTCCAATGTATGCTCTAGTTATGGTTTTGTGGGATTTGATGAAGAAAGGAGGTGAAGCTTGTGGAAAAAGACTTTGATACAATTTTGTTTTTACAGCTATCCTCAGTCTTTCCCAAAGAAAAGTAAAAGTTTCCAAAAAAAGTTACAATGTAGGGCAACTCAGAACATAGGATTCTGTGGTAGCATGAGACGCAATGACCACCTTTGCTAATGCAGCTTAGCTAACACAGTCTACTAATTTTTATAATCTAGTTGTTGATGATAAAAAGATGATCCACTTCACAGTGTCAAAGATGTGTTCTGTAAGCTAATAATCAACCCCTCTACACAATCCTTCTAAATAAGACCATCTGAGGATCAATAGTTTTTGTCACAATTAAAATTGTGCATCTACCATGGCTGATATCTGTCCGGTTCTAGGGGAAAAAAAAAAAAAAGTTCTTACCAGTTTGACTAAGAAGAAGAAAGAGAGGAAAGCATCAGAATGAAGCCTTCATTATAAGCCTATTCTAGAAATACCCACCCAAATTTGGGTGTGAAGACTACACAGAACTACCTAGTTCCACCCAAAGCCAATATAAATGAGAGCCTGGGGAAAATACTTCTCCTTCTGGCAGGGACTGTTGTTCTAAGCTGTGTCCAGATGATTCCCCCCACCCCCACTCTCCAAAACTAGAACCGTTATAAAAAAATAACCATTCTCTTAACTTAGTTAAAAAAAATAAAAAATCTCCTGACCATGGTTGAAGCCAAATGGCCCTTCAGGCTACTGCTGAAGAATCAATTACATTAGCTGTAAGCCTAAGAGAGTCCTGGGGACAATCAGTCAGAGCCATAATAGCTGTGAGGGAATTGTTAAGCAAATTGAGGGATTCTTTAGGTAATTGGGATTGGACAACCAGGTCATACTTAATTTGAAGCATCCATTCCATACAAGTGCTTTGTATGTATAGTAAGAACTACAGACAGTAAAGTCTAATTGTGCTGCTACTAACCCAATGCTTCCAAAAGGGACCCCCCCCCTCTATTTTCTTGTGCAGAATATTTAATAGGATTGTGCTCACTTTCAGCAGAGGAGAATTCAAGCAGTTACTGCAGGGTCAAATCAGGGAGCTGAGAGCCCAGGCTCAAAAGTCTTCTGGGAGAACCTGTAGTGCTTATAATACTCACTGAATACTCAGGGTTTCCTACTGATACTGAGATGCTTGCTCACAGAAGAGAAAAATGGACAATTCGTTGCTTTCCTTAAGACAGTCCAAAAATAGTAAGGAGGTACATTTTCCTCTTTCTGTTGCTGAATGAGTCTTTAGCATGCTAAATGTACACTTAACTACAAAATCTGGTCTTCCAGAGACACTCTGTAGAAACTCAGAGCTTCTGCTTCAAGCTCTGAAGTGAGGTTTACGGAAAACTTATTTTACAGGCAAGAGAATCTTTAGTTCTGGGAGGTCACTCTGAGGCATCTGCACAGGGATCTCAGATCAAACTTGATTTTTCATCATAGTTAAACAGGGAACTAACCCAAAAGCAAAAAGCTTCCCTTCTACTTTGTCCACTGAAATAACTTTCAGAAGAAAAAGGTACACCCAAAGTTCAACTTCATATCCAGTTTGCTTTTGGAGAAACTTCCTGCAAGAAGGTACTGCTACTACTTTTTGGCTTCTCCAGAGAGAAGCAAGCCAACTTGGTTGACAAGACAGGGCTTGCAGCCCCAAGAGAAACTAATTCTTTGTTGGACTGCCGCAGAGTTTCACAAGGTAGACAAAATGAGACAGCAAACATGGCCCTAACAGTGCCAATACCAAAGCTGACAATTCCATCTTCTTGTCTCTCTTTTCTCAGATTCTTTGTTGGAACTAACTTGAGGGGAAAAAAACTAATACTGGGTCTTCTGGCAAAGACTACCTAAAATAATTGCCCAGAATGGAAGACCCTGCTACTGCCACATTTCTTTGGCAAGGCAAGAAAAAACTGGGAAGAGAGGGATAAAGAACAGAACCTGGATGACTGAAGACTGCTAAAGCAAGAGCTTTGTGTCAGTTGCCATTCTGTTTGAAATCTGCACTGAGAAGCCCAGTGGTCTCTGCTCCCAGCAAGCTGGCCACAGCTTAGAAGAGCTGGCCACAGCTGACCCTGGCAGCACAGCTAATGATAATAAAAACTCAAAGCAGCAGACTGGCCAATAGCCCATTGGTAGAGGTCAGGAATATCTGATCATGTACACTTCTGTCATTACAGAGCTCTCACTGAGTACAGATTCAGTCCACTTCATGCTCCTGCTTTAGCGAATGTTTTAACTGCTTATCAGATCAGTTAGAATTTTTCTAGCCTTGATGGAACAAAAGCCAACAACAAACACCATATGCAATTCTACCTCTAACGTTTTGAGTTGTGATATGATCTGTTCAGGCAGGCTATGGATTCCTAAAGTTATCCAGCAGAATGCCAGCAGTCATCCAGCAACAGCAGCTTTAAAATAAGGAAAACATGTAAAACAAAGAATGTAAAACCCCTGGTTCGGAACATACTGCTTTAACTGAAGGGAATCTTTCCACTTCTCATGCCATACTAACACCAATTTAGGTGAGTGAGTGGGCAAACAGTCTCCCATGAGACTATTTAAACAGGCTGTGCTATACCAGCTCAATTGCTTGGACAACATCAGGAGTCAAGGCCTGGGGAGCACTTGGAGAGCATAGTAAAGAATCCATCTACAAAAATAATCATCATCAAAAACAGTCATCCACAAAATTTTTGCCAATCAGTACTTTGAAAAATGAGCCATCACATTTTGTAAAGATAATGGATGGGAATTCAATCTATGTCACAGCTAAGGACAAAAAAAAAAATCTTTGGAATACAGGGATTGCTGGAACCACAGAATGTGGACTTAGTGTGTTGCAGTGCAGAAATGGTCACAGTAACATAGTTGCTTTTTCTTGACCACATGGCCACAAATAAATCTTATTTTGCATGTAAGAAGAAAGCCTGGACAAGAAAGTTGGGCCAGCAGCATCAATAAGAGACTTCACTTGGTGCAACCTGGGTGAAACTTTATGAACAATGTAGGCAGTCAAATGAGTCCCCATGAGTAGAACAAAACATTTACAACACGATTGATAATTATTTAGCCTTTTACAAGTCCCTGGTCCACAAAGGAAGCAATCTGATACTGTTCGGAGGTGCTTCTACTAACAGAAACACACTCAGCAACAAAATAACTGGAAAAAATAATAAACAGTCATTAATACAATTTTGTATGTTTACAATAGACTATGCTTCTACGGCATTTATGAAACAGTTCTGAAGCAGCAAAGGTTTGAAAGTCCCATACACTGTATCTGCTTTCTGCTGCTGCATCCCCACAATCATTAGTCATGGGACTTCTAAAAAATAAATAAATAAATAAATAAATAAAAGTGTATGCAGTAGTCGTGTTTAACAGAGGTTACTCAAAAACAAATTTGGGGAGGATGCATAGTAGACTGTCAAGATTGTAAACATTAGGTTACGCATCTCAGTGTTGTCTTTATATGGTCATTAAAAAAGAAAGAGAAAAGGCTTAAGAAAAAAAGACTGCTCCAGTCTCTCGTCTGAGAAGATTGCAATAGAGGGTATCTAAACACAACGGAATACTTCACTTTACATCCATGCATTATTTC
The DNA here is from genome assembly GCF_036417845.1 of Apteryx mantelli. Lineage (NCBI taxonomy): Eukaryota > Metazoa > Chordata > Aves > Apterygiformes > Apterygidae > Apteryx > Apteryx mantelli. The sequence continues at coordinate 14,053,720 of NC_089987.1, forward strand.
CCAGGTAGGTGAATTAAAGACAAGATTCAAGATTCTTTGTTCAGGACATCACTAGTGTTTGAAGCTCTGATTTAACAAACTGTCTTTCAATCTTGTATTTTATGAATGCTGCCTTATTCTGGAGTAAGATATATTCAAAAACTGAATGCGACCTGAGATAAGCTAAGGTCAGCCACGAGAAGGGTCCTTTCTTGCTTAACATAAGAATAGATAGTATGGCCCACAAAAATGCTAGCTTCAACCATAGCTGATAATATCAGGACACACATGGAGTTAGCTATTTGGTTTAGACACTAGGAGATTCCAACTGCTACCACCCTTGTCCATTTTCAATACCAGCAGAATACCCCAATACTGTCCTGTAGTTTAAGGTCAGATTCCAGCTGCCCTTCAAGTCAGAGCACAGTGGGCAGGGAGAAGTGGGAGATTTACTTTGACACCCAGGAAAAACTGCACCACCTTGGGAAACTTTATTTCAAGTTTTGCTTCTGATTATAATTACTTGGTGATTATCACCTCCCCCTTTAGCTTAATTTGAAATGTTTCTGAGTTGGAGAGATGAACGACTGGAATCATCTGGGAAGAGTGATGGGGGAAGAACATAAAAGAACTTTTGTTCTTTCAATTCTTGTACTTGGCAGAAATGTTAAGAAAATATTGCCAATTAATTTTCCTCACAGTTGTAACCTGTGTAATTGTAACCTGTAACCAGCTAACCATAATGCCACTTGGTTCATATTAATTGCTGGCTGTTGTGACCAAAATATGATGTTACAATGTTTGGAATATGGAAGGGAGGAGAAACATGGCACTATTTGAGTTTACTGCACATATCACTGCTCCTACTGTATGTTCTTTTATATCTCAAAAGGCATAACTGTCAAGTGGTATTGGGGTCTCAGAACAGGACCACCTGTTAGGTACATTCACTTAGGATTACAGCAAGAAACAAAGTGGGAAGAAGGAAATCAAAAAAGGGAAGGAAAGTAAATTCTATTGGGAAGACAACAGCCTGGGATAGGATAGAAGACAGGTGAACTTAAAGATCTCGTATTCTCCTGCTGAGTCCCCCTCTTTCACGTACAACATTTTCTTCTTTTCAGTTCCATGAAAAAACAGTACGATTAATTTTAAGAACCAGACACTAGTTAAAATTCAAAAGTAGAAACAACATTAAAAAATATACTTACTTGCCCAGACATGAGGTCAGGGTTCTGTGGTGTTCTGCCTACAGAGTGCACAAAGTCCCTTTAAGGGAATTTAAGGTGTACTGCTTATTGCAGCTCTTAGGGTTTCCATAATGCCTTCCACTATTCCAGACTCAGGAAGGTAAAACATCTTTTGATTACTGAATGCATTGAAACCTCATAGTCCAAAATACATTTCCAGTGTTGGCTCTTCCCCAGATGACACTGATATTTCCAAATAGTAATGAAAAGTATGGTGAAATCTCTAAAGTAGCATCTGAACCCTAGTTCAGCCATGCTGGACAGAAAACATCTGGCTTGATGTCTTCTTTAATTACTTTCTCTAGTCCCATTTTACTAGTCTTCAAGAAGACAGCTGTATTTACCTTCCTCTGAATGCGAGAGGTTTCTCTAGAACGGGAAAAAAACCTGACCAGCAAGAAAGGAGCAGTGGCTACAACCAAACTGATAATGGCAATACCACCACCAAAGAGAACTGAGATTCCTATGAACTGCTCTCTAGCCGTTGTCTCAGATATTCAGCATGTTTTAAGTACGCAAGCTCAATTTGCTCTTGCACACGTCATGAAAACAAATCTAAGGAAGGACCATTATGCAGCTGAATCTTCAAGTGCAATCAACTAGTTGATCCACCAAAAAACTGCTCGGCCATAAAACCAATATAGTCAATTTAATCTAATAAGATATGTTAAATTCTTTTTCTGCAGACCCTTATTCTTAGAAATAGTCTTTATGCATGTGAAAAAATCCAGTGGTGTTTACCAGAAAAATGGTTTGCAGGACTGGGCAATAAAGGCTGAGATTTTCTTCGCAAACAGATAAATATTTGCACACTGGTACTGTGTGACCATCTACCCAAATATTATCTGTGTGCATACAGGACAGAGCACATTTTGCCAGTTGCTTTGTTTTGCCAGTTGCTGGAACCAAATATCCATCTCCCTCCCTTCCTTTCTAAACTCTACTAGTTCATAAGAGCAAAAACCACAGTCTGTATTGATACTAAGGGTAAATCTGTGATGCATGGGAACTTAATATTATTAAATACTTATACAGCACTTTATACATTCAGAGTGTTGTACAAACATAACTAATCAATCCTCACAGCAACCTTCAAGGTAGGTAAGCATTATTTTCCAAAATAAGGCCAAATCTGTTGCTCGTGTATATAACAGTAACAGAGCTATACCACTGACACCAGCAATAGGTTTAGTCCTAGAAGTCAGGTAACAGCAGTGAAGGACATAAGAATATGCCAGAAGCCAAGCTCTCATCTCACACGCACTTTCTCTCTTGCATATATTTTCTCTTTCACTCTCATTCCCATTATTCCATGAATACTAGCTGTTTTTATTATTGAACTCCCATACATATTAATACAACTTAACCAGAGAGATTCCATCATTTTACATTGGAAACTCACACCTATTTTAGGGTGTATAAATGAAAAAGGAAGCCCACCAAAACAAGTGGTTTGTTTACTTATACTACACCAAATCAAAACATCACAGTAATAATATATATCATATTTATTCTACTGGACTGGCAGCATCCACTGCCTTTAAAAAGATTCCTAATTATAATTATGAAGTTTAAAAGTACAGAAAGCATGGAGCTGGGAGGATGTGCAAGGATAACAGCACCAGTTAAGAAGGCTTTATAGTTTTAACATATAAGCATTGAATGCTACAAGCATTTATTGAGGCTTCAAAGACAAGACTAAAATTAATAACCAAGAATAATGCAGATTACAACATGGTGACTGCATATGCTGGAGGTGCTGATGGTGCTTATAAAGCCTATATGAGGTTAAAAAGCTCAAACTGAAATATTGATAAGGTTACATTACTCAATAGTCAAAAAGCAACGTCAAAATCAGATTTCTTTATTACAGTTCAAAACAGCCTAACCTCATTAGCACACAACCTGGTTGCATCAGAATACAACCAGAATGAAGGTGATCACTATTAACAGGTAATTATGAAAGTATGGGATGTACTGAGAGAGAATCCACCCAAACCCAGAAAGGATGCAATTCTTACCATGCAACTATAGCAAAGAGAGAACAAGAAGCTGGCTAATGAGCAGAGCTGCTAAAGTTTTAAATTAGGATGGCAGCTAACAGGGGGATTAGTTGCTCACAAACTCCATGTGGCCTTGAAGAGGGCGGTGCTTACATAGCAGCTGGCACGGTTTATCTGCTCAACTTTCTCTAGCCCTGAAAAACAGCCTGGCAGCCTTTTAGCTCTCCTTGCTCTCAGATGTACCTTTTTCTTCTTTTATGATCAATGGTCCCAGGAGAGACTTCAGAGAAAATGTTGGCCTCAAGTACTCAAAATACTCAAGAGTTAAGTCTGGCATTTTTAGAATACCTGCGGGTAGTCTGGCAAATCAAGTATCCCACATTCACCCATCTCTAATGATGATTATTATGCACCAACAGCTGTCTACAGTTCAATGGATGAGGATCTAATTGATCTCATTACCTCCCCCCATATAAAGTGAAGTGTGTTCTCACTCTGTGGGTCTATGGATCCTATGCTGAGGGCCTTGTGTGGAAGGCCTGAAACAGACTATTTGGAAGTGCTATTAGTTTGTTTTCAGCTGGTCAAAATTCACAGAAACAAACATCTTGTAATATACTGTATAACCTATTACAATGCGGCTTTTGTCTTACCAGTTTAATACTGAATAGCTCTGATAGCATTCATATGAATATTAATTTTGTAATAAAAAGCAAGAGACTGGTGTATTAGTTATGTGTTCTTTTGTTACTCTTAGTCTTTAATTATTATTATTAATGCTATTATGTCCAATTTCCCCTCACCTCACTCACCCTCAGTCTCCACTGCAGTGCCCTATCTCAGGCAGCTAGCTCCTTCTGGAGCCAACAACAATGTTACTCAATTAACCCTCTGGCAGGGTAAGCTACAGTATATAAATGGTGTTGCTTCCTCTCCTACAAGTCTGAACATCATTTCTGTCATGCTCCTATGATACAGCCAGGGATCCAAACCACTTTCTTAAACTTGGGCTGTCTGTCTAGCACTGCTACATACTGCTGGCTCGTGACTGGCCTTGCATGTTGTTTTCCATGTGTCAGATAAAACTGAAATATTTGTGCATGTGTGCTCATATGAGATGCATATGTATTTCAGATTTTAAAAGTTGCAGTACCAAAAAAAAAAAGCTATTTGCAGAAACAAAAGGCCTGAGTCTACCTCTTTTAGATGGGTGTAAATCCTCTGTCTTTAATAAAGTTATACCTGATTTATAACAGTATGAGAAGAGATTCTGGCCCATAATATAATATAAAAAGCTCAGCTTTGTGCAGTTTGTGTTTTCATAAAGATTACTCCAATGTCACTGTGAAAAAGATGCAATGAAAAATACCTATTACTCTGCAGCTATGCAACTGCAAAGTCTCTCTTGTTTTTTAAAGAATACCACTGTTCATTTGCTAGTCTACAGCAGATATATTTTTAACATAAAAACACTATATTTAATTGGTTACGGATCTCAGTTCTTTTAGCACTACTGGAAATCACACAAAAACACATTAGTACAGAGCAATTAGTGCAATGGCAGTAAACAACTAAGGCACTATTAAGCTGTGGGTGATTAAATAGTATTACTTCTTTATTTTTTATGATATTAGACTTAGAGAAGATTTTAAACATATATTCCTGTTAATATTAATAAATGATACAATGAGCAGGTGTCTTTAACTTTCTTAAAAAAAATTTAGTCAGGGCACTTCAGTTTATAAGAAAGATTTTCTTTTAATGGAAGATCTGTCTCTTTATACAGTATATTGCACTATTTTTTATCTCACTACACTGGGACATTTATACAGTAATATTATTTAATGGGAGTTATGAAATCACACACTGTTCCTTCAAAAAATAATACCCGTATCTCTACCACCAAGGAACAAAGAGCTACCAAACTCCAAAATAATATGCAATTATTTATATCCGTGCGAGGAACAAATCGGGCACTATTTGACAAATTTACTACAATGGGCTATAACAAACACTATGATAAGTTAGCTTGAATGGCAGTAACCTTCAGGCAACATAAAAGACGAGAATCTGACCCAAGGACAGAACCCTTGTGGTATACCTTTTTAATCTGCCTAGCCCTCACAATCTCTCTGGACTCTGTACTTGTTTATAGATCATCCTCATGGTCTGGCACATCTTTTCCTCGGCATCTGATTAAGTTAACAATGTGCTGCTATTTGCATGCAGATTTGCCAGGCCTTTCTCTACAGCTGCTCCCAAAGACTTGGTCTTTCTCTGTAATGTGATAGCACAGCAGTCAGTAAATGCAATCTTTGTCAAACCCAGGTGTGCTCTTGATTTGGTTCTCATTCGTTCCAAGCAATTTTTCTTTCTCTAGCATTTATAAGGCTCTATTATAGTATAGCCACATCTGGAGCTAAAATTCTTCTATTAATTATACACTTTTACCACTATGAAGACAAATTCAGAGACAGCTACTAACATTTTTGTTGTTGTTCTTATTTCCTTTTTGACAGACTGTATTTTATTTCTGTAGAAATTTAATTTTTAAAGCAGCATTCCTGATTTTTATTTCCATAAAAACAGTAATACAAGCACAAAATCTAAATATTTAGCATCTGTATTCTAAAATCATGCTATCAATTTTAATATGAAGTATTAAGCTTCTTTTTAACCTTTCAATACTCCACATACAAATATGATATTATTATAATGTGTCTGACTGTCTCATTAGAAGACTTACAGTCTACTTGGGAAAGAAAGAAAGTGGTAAAGCAAAAAAAACAAAAAACTTACTCAGTTCCCTAGTGGATGCTGGTTCACATCACAGAATCACCAGACAATTTGTTCCCTCCACAGTCAAAAAGCAGAACAAAATTTGATCAGCATGGTGACTTAAATGCTGTATTTTCTTTGTGCAATGAGGGTAATTTTTCAAGATCAGGTTTGAAGTAGATTAGTACAGAAATATGAGCTAAGCCTTCACTCTTATCATTTGAGTATGGATAAAGGATGTATTCACCCAAGAGCACCGCAAGTTATTTTCTAAGAAAAATTCTTCCTACCTCTTTTTTCTTGTGAATACAGAGATCACCACAATGAAGTAATACATGGAGACTAGCAAACAGTTTTGCTAAGTGAATATTCACTCTGTAAATGTACATTTAAAAGGAAATGTTAGAAACTATATTTCTTAATTCTAAATCTAATTTATGATCCAAAAGGTAGGCTTCTTTTCTAGGTAAATACTTGAGCATTCGGAGAGGTCATTGCGCTTTTAGATTACAGAAGCACTACAAAGAAATACCAACCTCCTCACACAGTGAATGAATTTCATCTGACCAAATCTTCTTTAGAAGGTCTCCTCTAACCCCTGGTCAAATAAGGTTAACATGGACACAGTAGGCTGAGATCCTGACTTTGCTATGTATTCTCTAAAAAAGAGACTACAAATGACAATTTTTTTTTTCTTAATCACATTTCTTCATTTTCGCTTTCATTGATTTTTGATATATTTTTATCAATATAAAGTAAATGTTCCATGCCTGTGCAGCTATATTCACTAAAGCACTGAAGATTTCTAAATTATTTTTCTTTAATAAAATTAAGAATTAAAATACTGAACTAGCTTTCTGCATGAAAAAGAAAATGTAGCTGTAATGTTCCTCACAGCCGACTTTTTAAACTATTCTATCGAGGAATAAGCTTTTATTTATTTATAGCACATTTTATCTTTCTGAATCACTTATTTCAGATTATTAGTTGGCCTTAAATACACTCCTTTGCATGCACACACAGACACACACGTGCATGCACGTACACACGCACACACATTTATACACACACAAAATGGCAAAAAATTAAAAGTGAGACAGAAGCTGTGTAACCAGATTACATCACAGGTTACGATGGAAATAAATAAAAGAAAATATATTTTGCTTCTATAGTATGCTATTTTAGTGGTGATGGTTTGACTTTTGGCCCACACACATATGCCAATGGCAAGGCTAACTCTAGGGACTAACAAAAAAGAATGTGTGTTCACAGCTGTACAGTACACCAATACAGATTACATGTTTTCAGTGTTGCGGCCACAACAGAATGCTAATTAACATACTGGAGTGATGAGAACGGCTGTAAGGGCCTTATTGTTCCATTATTTCATGCAGCCCAGCTGCCTTTGTTTATGTCACTTATCCTCTCGTGCCACAGGTTTTTACTCCAAAAATACTATCCCAATACAACGTTAATATTTAAAAAACAAAGAGGTGGCAGATTGTCATTTTTGTGTCAGTCTCAAACTGCAGAACTGTTAAGCTGTTCTGGTTCGGTATTTAGAAATAATTTAACAGCCATATTCAGACACTGCCTGCATTCTAACATAATGGCTGAATACTTGAACCAAGCAAATGCATAACTATCCTGACATCACTTATGAGATTTAGATTGGTCAGTTAATGGAAGTCTTTACCAGAATCAATACCATAACAGCTTCTTGAAATGAACGTGATTTTTTACACAGAGTGCTGTGAACAATAAGTACAGAAATATCCTACCTTTGTATACAGCACAAAGGAACTGGGATTTGAAATTAAGAAGCAATTACAGTTTTTTGCAAAGTAATGTTACAGTTGATTATTAGAAATAAACACATACAAAATAAGCACCTTTTAATAAATAGCTGGAGAATATTAAAATTCCACAATCCTATTATTCCTTTTTTTCCTACTTTTTTAACAGCCATTTTATCTGCTAGCCTGGTTATCATGTTGCTGTTAAGAATTAATATTGATGATTGTTGCCAACAATGGTTAAATATCACAGAAAAAGACTTTTTATGAAAGAGATGTAGCCCTATCTGACTGTAAGCAATATTAGCTATGTCTGCTGCTTTGACTTCTTTGATTGATTTATGAAAAAAGCAATGTTAAATACCATTATTAGTCTTATTTGTATTACAGTAGTGCCTGTGATGTCTTAGCTGATATTGGCCAGATTCTGATCCACAGCTCTGCACTATGGCTAAACAGAGAACAACTTTCTAGTATAAAAGAAAAAAAAGTCCCTGTCCTAAGAAGCTTACAACTTTCAGCTGTGCTGCTGAAAGCATTTATGCATCTGAATGGGCGAATTCCTCTATATGGCCCCATTGACTTCAGTGAAACGATGCATCAGGCTAAGTTTACTTGCAGGTTTAAAGGAATTAATAAGGTTTTAATAAGTTGCAACAAGTGTGCAACTTAGTGTGAAAAAGTGTGAAACAAGGAAACAGAAAAAATCAGGAAAAGAAAACCAGGACACTTGTGGTAAGAAGTTCAGTGCACAACAACCTGGTTACAAATCAAAGTTTCTTTCCTTTGTTATTTGGTCTAAATAAAAAGGAAACATTAACGATAAGGACATTTCCAAACAATTTATTCCATCAATAATGTGTAACTGCTGTCAGAGACTGAACTTGGCTAAAACTCAAAGCGTTAATGGTGCATTTCTTCCTCAAAGAAAAGCAATATATAGTTTGAATTTCTGAAATTTAGCTTTACTAACAAATGGGATATCAGCTAACAAAGTACTTGTCACCTAAGACACACACAGCTCACAAAAAAATCATTTTAGAGGAAGTCTTCCCAAAAGAATATCATCTCCCTAATCAAAGGCACACTGTTAATCATGAAGTATACCAAAATCCTGAAAACATCCAGTTGAGAGAGCAACCCCTATAGTTGCTTTTTAATGAGTTTAACTGGTAATCTCAGATAAATGTAGAACTGCTGGAAGTGTCTGTCTTATGTAAGGCAGTAATGAGAGAATTTAATGTTTTCTACAACCCACACGGCTTATAACAGCGAACATGCCACAGGTGTGTTACAATCTAATATATAGGAGTTTCTCAGCTATGACCATTCCCCTAACATGGACAGAACATAGATTTTTTTAATTGGATCCAGGAGCTAGCTAAATTACCCAGCTGCTCTGTGTTTAAGCCCCCAGCTAGTTCATATACCAATAATAATAAACTTTCTATAATAGCAACTCAGTCTATTACGGTGTCTCTCTCTCAAACTAAAAGTGGGCCATTTTTACTCCAACTGTGGTCATTGATGATGCTGTGGGATTTGTTCCATCCTAACACTCTTAAAACAGTATTAACAGATACAAATAAATGCTTAACTAATGGAGTTTTATTCTGGGGGTTTTCTTCCAATAGGATTATCTGCTATCTTATCATACATACACACAATATTATTGTAAGCTTATCAATTTGTAAATCATTGGAAAGTTAGCTTTTTATTCATGCTTATTTACTATGTCAAAGTAACATTCAATCACAGTCACAAAATGAAGTACTGATGGTGCCCTCTTAATAAATTTTGCCTGCTACAATTGTATGTACTAAAAACTTCCCTCCAGATAATCCACTCATGCATTTATTAAAAAAAGAAAAGAGCATTTAATTCTGACATCAATTAAATAAAATTGTTTACTGTATGTAGTAGGTGTGTTGCTTGACTTGTAATAGTCTAGTATAAGAATGACAAGTGTTATACAGAGATGTAATAGCTTTTATCAGAGTAGCCAATATAAGTGGGGAAAAAAACCCACAAGATTCTGGGACCACAAAAAGGACTTGTGTGCTCTAAAACTTGGTTGTTTTTTCCCCCTGTGATCTGTTGGTCTACTGACATGTTACATTTCTATAAACCTTGTCTTTCTGAAAATACCTGATAAAAATCGTAAGATTTATACTTAAAAAAAAAAAAAAAAAAAAAAACCTTACAGTGTGACTTCCTTGAAGAGCAGGAAAAAAATACCACGACTTGAAAGGAACTGGACTGTTTGTATTGTTTCCTGCATCTTAGATGAACTGACTTTCTTTTTTCAAACTTAAGTTTATGAAACTTTATTGAAATTAATGTCTTGTAGCTTAGGCTGATAAAAAATAACAGCAACAAGGCAATTAGACACTAATAATTTGATTATAAGGTCCCATAAATGGATATTCATATAGCTGCTGGGCATAGTGCATAAGTGACTTCAGGTGCAAACCATAAAATACTGCAGTGTGTATGTAAGCACAGCCAACTACAAGAAAAAAATTCAGTCACATTTCAAAATATATCCTATCTGCATTTAATTAGGCATTTAACTTAAAATTATTCCCATCCTAATTGTAGATTTAAAATCACTTTTAGAGCTGAGTTTGCTGAAGCCTAAGAGATTTGTAACAGTGGCTCCAACCCTGTAAGAAAATCTTGCCATTTTTTCCTAGGAGCTGCAAAACTCTCCTTTATTATGTATCTATGTATCTATAACTATATCATATATATATATACACACACACTCACACATACATACAGACTGTATGTCCACAGAATGCTCTGCTCTACAGATGTGTATATTTTCAAAATAACCTTCAAAAAAGGGAACTTCTTTTTTTCTTATAGTCCCTCCCAGACAATCCTTAGAAAGAAAAAGACTAAGCTTGAAAATCCTCACTTGCAGACAAAACAGTCCAGCCACTATATAGCTGTCACAGGCTGACAGCTTATTGTATGGAGATCATACCTTCCCACATAAAATCCCATGGGAAAGGCCAAGAGGGAAAGAAATCCTGATGTGATCCATCCAGCTGAGCAGGGTAGCAGTTGCCTTCTGCTGCAGAGACTAACCCAGCAGTCCTGCCAAGCCTCTCATATTGAACCCCATACTTGACTCTCCTCCCTCTGAAACATCTCCAGAATACCTCTGCCTCTTGCTCATGCCCAAACCCAGGGTGTTTCCCCAGGCCTGTGCTGCCATGTGCCACACACAGCAGTCAGTTTGATCTGGGATGAGCTAGCCATTTGCAGTGTATGTGTGGTCATGGAGCAGGAAACCGGCTGTGATGCAGCACAGAGGAGCCCCACTGGAAAGCACAGTCTCCAGCAACAGCCTAGCATGATGACCCTCTCCTCACCAGTAAAATTTGTAGCTGCTCCACAAGGGAAGCAGATAGCAAGTCAAGGACATCTGCACAGGGGCTTTGTGCCTCCACACAAACTCTAATCCAATTACAGTCATGCTTTCATGGATTACTTAAGAAGCTCCAAGAAAAAGATGGCTTACAGCTTGAGCTGCATTCCTTTCTCCTGGTCTTCACAGACTAGGAGTGGATGATTGCAGTCTCCCATAGTTCTGTTCCCACCTTATCCTTTCCCTTTCCCCTACCTGCCAGGTTCCATTCCTTCCCCCCCCCCCCCAGTGCTCCATCATCTATCAGCTCTTAAGATGCTTGCCAGAGATCTACTTTGTTCTGTGTCCGGTTCCAAGTGGCTGTACATAATAAGAATTTTCATTCCCATGCCTGGGCTTTCAGCCTGGAAAACTGAATCTTTCATACTATTATGCTTCTATATTGTCCTCAGATTGTGTAGAAAGGCTTCCACAGCAGTCAAAAAAAAGGAAGCCTGTTAGTGAAACCAGGCCCTCCATCTGAAAGGAAAGGGTTTCCCACATCAGAATTACCCTCTCTGAGGAAAAATTTGTTGTGTTTCAGTCCCCTAGTGCAAAAAGCAGGATATACAGACTTAAAAAATATGTAATTTAGAGTAATACAAATCTTTCAAACAAAACCCCAAGGCCAAGTGAATCTCAGAGCTGAATTTTGTAACTGAGGAAATACTCTGACCATGCTCACCATGACCCTTGGCAGGCACGTACTTTCCATATCAAATTGCAGGAAATTTGATGGCTTCATCTTTAAGTAAGTTTTGCTCAAGTTCGGGGTTCAAGAGAAGCTAAATTTCATTACACATGAACTACAGAAGTCCAGTGAGCTTGACATGAACTCAGGAACAACCACTCTGCTGAATTTCACAAGGCTGTAGTTCAACCATTGATGTCCAAAGCCACATTCCCTCTAGCCAAATGAGTTTTTTTCCAGTGTTCACAGCACACCCAAAGCATGCGCTATTAATCAACTAATGTAAACCCTGTTATGCCTTATTATATTACAGACATTGGATTTCTCTGGATGGCGGGACGATCTAGTTGCTTCAGAGGCATATTTTTAAAGAATACTCTGCTTTAGTTGGGGTGGATTTGTGAATTTTCAAGCAAGAAACTTGCTTCAACTTTTTATATTATCAACTGGCATTACCATAAAACTGTCATTTAATGTATATGAAGTTATCCTTTCAAATACTCAGGTCTGACTTACAAAGAGATAACTTTCTGAATGCTCAGAATCCCTTTTTTGAAGAACAACAACAAAATAATAAGAAATAATAATAATTATAGCAATAACTGCTTAGTATTTATAGGATAAAAGTGCTGAAAAGACATTAACTAATTACTGCTCACAACACCCATGTGAGGCAGGAAAGTATAATTATCCACATGCTACAGACGGAAAACTGACAATGTGAAGCTACCTGCCTTTCTGAGACATGCATGAGGGGAAAATCACCTAAAGCAAATTCATCAAAAACCCTATACGGGAAATCACAAGTACAATGGTCACACAGATTCGGCTTGCTCCCTGTGAGCTCTGATGCAGTAAGTGTGTATCACAGAAAGAAGCAGTGGGGAGAAGTATGGAATAGACACACGTACTTCGCATCCAGAAACCCTGTGCAGGGAGTAGACAGAGATGGTTACACAGACCATTAAAGGCAGACTGGTTATTTGAGCTTCATGCCTTTTTCTAGAATGTCACTCACAGTGAATGGATAGTAGAGCTAGGATGAGAAGCCAAGTGGATTTTGCAAGAGGAAGACACCTGTATTTAATCCAGTTGGATACACTGCTTTTGCAGCACAACCTTTGACCACATGCTTAAGATACAAATGAAACACTTTGGATTTACTGTTCAGATAGGCTGGATCCTTGCACATGGTACATTTTGACAGTGGCTCACTTAGATTTTCGCAGTAAGACTGTTGGCTCAGTTCTGTACAACCAAGAGGTTTGGGTGACTTACATTAAGCATGGATAAAACCACCACTACCGATCACAGTCAGATACTGATCAAAGCCAACATTCATTAACTTTGAACACAAAATTGTCTGAATCCATCAGTAACTGCAATGGTGCCTAATTAGAGAAGGCATTGCCTATTTCAAAAACCATGCTATCTAGCTGGACCACTGAGCAATGGAGAAAAGGAAAGAGTAGCAGAATCTCACACGAAGGAATTAAAAAAGCAGTGATTTCACTCTTTATGCATGGCACAAGTTATTATCTCAAACAGTGACATTGATAATAGGGGCCTTTATTTAGAGAGTGCTGAGCTTCAGCAGTTCCCATTCACTTTAGGTAGAATTGAGGGTGCTCAGCAGGACTGAAAAAAACAGTGACCAGCTAAACATTCTAGTGTGTGGTCCAGGAAGCTGGAGAGTGCCTGAAGAAAACGGAAGAACCATAATTAAATAGAAACCTAATGGAATATGGACAGCCAGAATCCTGCATTCTTCCTGGTAGCACTTTTACCAGAGTGAAATGGAGCAACAATAATCTAAGCTTTATTCAGTCTAGTCCTCTTCAATATAAATAATCTAGGAAAAATAACAGTGAAACTATCAGTCTTCACAAAGAAACTGCACTGAGTTAAACTTAAACAAAAGTTTTACTTCAAATTAGAGATGAAGAAATATTCAAAACCATTTCTCACATACATACATTGATCTTGTAAATGTTTTTCTTTTTTGCTGTATTTTGCTCCTGCCCTTTTGCATTTGATCTTTGAATACTCCAGCAAACCAGCCTCTCTAGCAGGAACATTTATGGAAAAAGGAACTTCAGTGACTTGTCAAAGTAACTGTGAGCTGTATATTAGACTGTAACATTCAAAGACGATAATTCCTAACGGCTTGGCTGGTGTAACAGGCTTGCAGCGACTCTCTGTGAAAGCCCACACATTAGCAAGCACAGCGCTTGCTGGAAGGGGTTAAGTGGGCTCCCGTGTCGCCCCGGAGCAGGTGGTACATTATCTCAGCAGGGTAGGGAGACTGGAATGCCCCGCCAGAGAATTCGCCTCCTCCTGAAGTCAACAGGAGCTCTGCCATCGAATTCAACAGGGCCAGGATTTCACCCGGCGAGTGCACTATGCAACCCAGAGGAACAAACTCACAAGTACCCAAAGCTGAGAAGAAGGCATGAACTGATTGCTGTTATTTTAATGTTTTTGTTGTTAATAAAGCAAAACCCCAAGGAGGAGCTGAGCTTTTAGTCTATTTAGTGTAGATTTTCTTTTAGAGCATATTAGGATAGGCATCTGCTTCCAGTTACATCTATTAGCCAATGAGGAAACATAAACAATAGCATGTGACTCCTGTAACTAATCAACATTGTGAATATTTACAACAAACTGTTTACAATGCAAACAATCAGCAGCCCAAGCATTACTCCATGAAGAACACTGCAAATAATTTCGAGCAACAAAGCAACATGAGAAAATGCCTATCTGCTCTCAGACAATTTGTGAACAAAATAAATTACTCCCCAAACTCACATAATTTCAGGTCTTTTAGGATCTTTGCCACTGAAGTCAATGACAGTTTTGCCATCAACTTTTACACAACAAAGTACCCAATACTTAACAGGAAAATATGTTCTCAATTTTTTAAATTTATTTGAGTCTCACAATCCAGTCCCAGAAGGAGCCTGCCAGTAAGAACCATATACAGACCTCCAGCAGCCCTGCCTAGCAAATTCTTACCCTTCTCAGATGACTGAGCCTAGAATATTTTCTGAAAACTCAGAATTCCTATATAATTTCTTTTTTTTTCTTTTAATTACAAGGTGAGACTAAACATTTAGATCATCTACAGAATACAGAAGATAGACTGGAATCAAATTCTCAAACAAATTCAGAATCCCACATCACTCTTCCCTTGCATAGGCAATGAAATTTATAAATCATAAAAATTCAATCAACTTTGTCTCATACTTCAGACCTAGGGCTGAATGAACTTCCAGCAAAATTTGGGTATTGAATTTGGGAACTGAATCAACTAGAAACTGCCAATAGTCAGGTTCCATACTGAAGTAACTGCTAAATCTTGCTACTTTCTGCCATTCCTCCATTGCTATCTCCTGAATGAGTAAACACAGAAGTCCATATGAACATCTGCTGCCCCACCATAATGCTGTCAGACAACATTTCAAATAGTTTGAAATTTTAGAACCTTTTCATTTCAGGTTTCAGTAGAATCAATGTGGTTTCTAATCTCAGCACAGCAAGGATGGCCTGTAGTCGGTACTCTTTTCGGACAAGCCATGCTACCTAGTGTGTGTATGCATGCCAACGGTCAAATAAATTATGCTGACTTTAAGATGAATGACATACAGCCAAAATAGTAGAGGAGTGAGCCTGAAAATCAGGCATCCATAATTTCTTTAACATACATAACAGATTAATTCACCTTTTTTCCCATTATCTCTAATATCAATTTACAGTGACAGCAAGAGTAACACATTAGTCCATGAGACCGAGATCTACAATGAATGGCATGTTTAAAAGTTTTATCCACCTATCTAGATATATTGCGGCCTCTCATCTGTGCAAAATGAGGAGCAATTGAAAAGCAGCCATATTCTGACTCAATTGCCTTATCCTAGATAGCCAGCTCGATCCGTATTCACTGACAAATAAAAACATAAGTGCGAAAGAAAGGTACATTAAAAATGTTGACAGCCTAGTTGAGGCTATCCATTTAAATGCCATGAGAACTCATTTCTCCTGCTCCTCCTAATACTAACCCTGAGAAAGTAGTCCAATTATAAGCTATTTGCAAAAAAGTGCAAGTTCTTACATAAAAACTGATCAAGCTCCAGTTAACTGAAAGAATATAGCATTAAGGTTTATGCTCACAAAAAATAAAGCAACGGCATTAATATAGAGAGCCAAAGATAGCCACATAAGCACACACACAAAAAGACTTTTGTATAGCATGCCCTGTACAGTGAGAAGGGTTAAATTTATGTTCCATTACCAGCCTTTTTCCCCCCCTTTTTTTGGTTTCATCTTCTCAGTAAAACACATAACTTAAAATGAAATCAAATATTAA
>NC_089987.1:14072500-14075000 GCF_036417845.1 Apteryx mantelli
GCCATATATGACAGCTGTGAATTTATAAATGACACCACACATCAATAAGCTAAACACTTAAACAGTAATTTAAAAGACAGAGTGCATTTCCAAATTTTAGAAATAAATCCAGTAGGTTCCATTATATCACACATTAACAATATAAATATTTTAATACATTGTAAAATGTACGTGTTCAATGACTCATGATAGGTTTGTGTGCTGTGGACAACTGTCTTAACAACAATGTTTATATGATCATAACTAAGTTTTTAATTTAACACCCCATTAAGACAAGGTGAGAGGATTCACACCTCTGTCAGTGCTATTGTTTCAAGTCCATCTCCATCTGGGTCCAGATTCAACAAGACAGCATTCCCCTGATTTACTGTGCTGTCAGCTTGGAAGGGAGAACCACTTGGTTCTCTTCACCCACGCACATACAATCAAAATGCAGGTGTGCATGCCATTGTATTTTGTTAATGGCTCATCACTTACTAACCTGTAGTAAATACTGAATGAACACAATAATGGTATTTTTATTAGCTAGAAGCATTTCTAAATTCAGATTCCTACTACATGTTTAAGACAGATATACTAAGTTTCAACAAAATTGTTGCCTTTAACTAAGAGCAGAAAGCCCAAAATTTTACCAAAATAAAAATGCATCCACATATAAAATGAAATTCACTGGTAAATTCATACCCATGGATTTCTGGTTTTCTCACTCTGCCACCAAGCCTTTCCAGTTTGAAGGCAGAAGCAGATATTTAATGGATAGTACAGCATCAGCAGCTCCAGAGCAAACCCCACAGCTTCCATATACCTCTGTGTTCTCAACAAAGGAGACAGTTCGGTAAGATGCAGAACAACTTCAGCACCTATCCTGACCGGGCCTTCAAGCAGGGGTCTTTGTACTAAAGATAAATCCTACTCCATTTCTGCCACTTGCAGTCTTCTGACAGTGAAATAGCCATAATTCAGTTGCCTACAGCTGCAGGCATGAAAGGCAGGGAATAAGGCAGTGCACAACCACTGTGCAGAGTGGGATCCCACTATGCAAATGCTTCTCGTGCATCAGTGGGTGCAGAGCCCAGAGGGTCCGCTGTTACTTGTACCTTCTGGTCTTGGCCAGGTCCCAGTCTGGCCCCTAAACTTCCTACAGTCAAAAGACAAGAGCAGCCACAGGGAGTGGTGCCAGCGCCTCTCAGGAGAGTTCTGCCCCTTCCCGCTCAGGCGCCTCTCAGTTCAGCCGCTCTAGAATCTAGCACGAGAATTTCGTCTTCTGCATAATGTGGGGAATTTGTCTCTGATACTAATTTCGCCCCTTCCAAATGCAGAAACCTCAGAGCATTAGCAGTGCGCAGGTGATGGGTCTATTCATAAGAATACTAGATTTTGCTTCTTTTCCCGGGTCTCAGAAAATCTACATTGTTGAGTAGCTTGTTACTGAATCAGGCACTTATTGTATGTACAGATTACATAAACAAGAAGGTCAATTTTGTTTCAAACCTATATGAATATGGTTCTGGGACTGAATTAACTACTGATTGAAAAGTTACACATTTTCAGCTAGCTAATCATATTTTATTTCACTGCATACAGACAGCAGTGCAATGAAATTAGCTGTTTGTTTGTACATTTTGGAAAATGTTTTAACTTCAAGACTATAGCAAAAAAATATGAAAAGTTTAATGTATGTCCAGGTGAGATTGCTAGGGTAAAAAAATCAGGTGATAATAACTGAGCATGGCTCAACAGAAACTAGTAGTTGCCTTCTCCTGGTTTTTGATCATAAAGCATGATCATCGTTTCTCCGTCATGACTTAAAGGCATAGCCTTAGTTCTTACAGCCTACGAACAGTTCCAGGATCTAGTGTTGCATTTGCTTATTCAGTATAGGAGTACAAATGCAAATGCCTTAGCAAGCTTTTTTCCCCATCAACTATCTGGTAGGAGTATACACAGTAATATGCTATTTTTCTTATATAAAGAAGGTATTTTATACAACTTCAGTCAAAAGACATATTAACTGGTCAAATTTGTCTATGACAGTTTAAATAACCTTTGGGAATCCTAGACAAAGATAGCTGCTTTGGTGTTTATATTGAAAACATCTGATTAACCCGGAACTGCTGTTTTCTTAAGAAAGATACAGTTGTAGAAAGGTACCAAAGATTATGAAGTATTTGTCTATGGGAGGGGGAAGGGTAGTGGCACTTCTAAAAATCCCTGATTGTTCTATCATATCTAATCCTCCATACTAGTGCCCATAATGATTCCCAACTGGTAGATGAACTACTTAGAACATCCCTGAAGCAGAATTGCTACCCACTAATGTATCAGCTAAATGTTAGAAGACTCCTAACTCCCCCATCTGTGTTTTACCTCCCCAGAGGGTAAATACATTCAGCAGTGATTCCCTTGCCTGGCACACACTTTCTAAACCTTACTGGCAACTGTTGTGATTTCCAGTCCAAGCAGCTCTGCAGTCAAAATCACCAGTTTTATATGCTGCAGG
>NC_089987.1:14085000-14110000 GCF_036417845.1 Apteryx mantelli
AGGCAGAAAAGAAACTCTTCAAAGGGTAACAAGCTTTTTACTCTTTACTGGTCTACAAATTCTCCATCTTTGAGTCCATGTGGGAGGAGGAAAAGTAAACAGTCTCTCAAGATATGAGTAGATTTTGACTGTAATCCCTGGTACAATTCCTGCACCAGGCACAGATCTGGCACACACCTTTGATGACATTTCCTAGATGAATACAGATAAATTCATGAGTAGATTCTGTTCCCCTTGCCCCTAAGAGAAAGGCAGTTCATATCACAGGAAAGGGCGATAGGATCCAAGGCCAAGTCAGTGATACGGTAACCTCTTCCAGTCATAGAATTACACCAGTATCCTTTCCGCCCAAGTCCAGGGCCTCCTTTCTTAGGCTGTCTACTCACATCTGATAAAATCCTATTATACCTTACTCATGCAACACTCTCACCATGATCCAAGGTTTGCTTTCAGTGTTATGGAGTGAAATCTCTGCGTATGTCTACACTGCATTCCCTGGGGCAATTGCAACTTTTGAATGCTTTAAACTGGCTAGTTCACATACCAAAAAGTTTTCTAAGAAACTGGAGCTACATGCTACTGCACTATGAAGCTATCTGAATGGGTATGTTGCAAGAGTTGCAGTAACTGCAGTATAAACATAGTCCATGCTGTTTCCACATGCATATTTTCCTCTGCCACTGTAGTCTTTCAATTAAAAAAAAAAAATCACCTTAAGTCACAGGTATCTGGTGTCCTTCCCTTAAGGAGCATTGTTTGAGGAAAAAAAAAAAAAAAGCCTTCATCCCAGGACACCAGATGTTTAACTACTGTCAGGGAAAAAGGTGTTTGTTTAATGCATAACTACTTTTTAGCTATTAGTTGACATACACCATTGCATCCATGATTTTTTTAGGTCTATGACAGGGAATAATCTGTTCCACCTGATTTTCATAAATTCTTCTGAATTAGAGATACCATATTCACATATTTGGGAGTCTCTCACCTTTCTGGGAAATTTTAAATCAATTAAAGAATTAATCACATCTTTCTTACCTGCTGCAGTCAGAGCAGAGAAGTCTAGTAGTCTGTGCACATGCCTAGGGAATGGGAAAGGACACCAACACACTTCGTGGCTCTGGAGAGATCCTTTAATCTCTTTGCCTCAGTTTCCCCATCTGCAAAAAAGGATGAAAATGACAGCTGAGTAAACAGTTGAAAACATTCAAATTCAAAGTAAAATTGAGTTAACAGCATTAGGAACATGTAACTACTTTCTGTTTTTGTCTGTCTGCAAAATTTGGAGCATATGTGCTGTACCAATATTAGCACGTCTTCACAGTCAACATCTAGAATGAATCCTTAAATATTCATTGACTGCAAATTTCAAATTGAAGTCTGAATTTGACATTCATTCCATAGATGTAACAGCATCAACCATTAATCAGAGAATAGAAATAAACCACTCAATTCATACAATCTACCCACAGTGATCAAAATGTATACTTTTGAATATATAGTCTCAAATTTTTAAAGTATTAGCTGCTTAAGTAGATCATGTGGTATGTCTTCTCCCTCTTCTAACTGGCTAATTTATGTAACTGAGCAACCAAACAAAAATTCTGAGATGTATGTTCAGCTGCAATGCTCACAATTTACATTGTGTATTGAATCAAGTAATTACGTAACTCATACAATCAGGGAACAGAAAAAATAACATGATTTCAGTAACCAGCTACGACTATAAATTTATAAATAATCTAAACAAAAACTCTAAGAATACAGATTTTTAAAATGTATTATTCACTGAAGAATTCTGTAAATAATCACTGAATAAATACTTTGCACATTCCAAAGAAAAGAAAATCTCCAAAAAGGACTCACTATCAATCGTTTGTTCACCTACCCGGTGATTTTTTTTTTTTTTTCCTTAAACTACCTCTATATAAATGGAAAATGGAATTCTATAATTACTGATGCACTGTCTTGTGGATTAGTTAATTGTTAGGCAAGTTACAAGTTGTATCTAATGCAAATATTATGCAAAAGTTTATATATGTTTATATATATATATATATATATAATATATATATAGTGTGTGTGTGTGTGTGCGCGCTTGTATAAAAATTTATATATATATAAAGTTATATAAAGTTACCAAAACATGATAGACATTATTTTAACAAAACATTTCAACCCTGCTGAATGCTTATATTCTGTCAGCTGTGTCCCTCTGGTCTCTTTTCCAGCCCATAATTAAAGTACATACATACCTTCACCCAGGTGAGTAGTGCCCATTGAACAAATGGGAGCCACAGTTACTAAGCACATTTCTTGCCTATGATTGCTTGTTATCCCAAACATTTTGCACTTCCCAAACCATGGCCTGCTTTTCCCAGCTCAGTTGTTTTATTTCTGAGTGGGTTTTGGTTGTTGTTCAGTGTTCAGAAATCTTAATCTTTAGAGAAATTAACTATGATAAAGAATGAAAAAAGAAAGAAGAGTAAGTACAAATTTAAATGAGCTCAAATGCCTTCTGCTTAAGCTCAAAGAAAGAAATTCAAAGTATGGAAAAGCAGTTTCCAGATAAAGATGAAAGATCCTGAGTTAACTGGATAACAGAAAACAACCGACACTTAGCAAGATAGAAACAGGGTAGGTAGATCTGGCTGGTCCACTTACAGTTTTCTTTCTGAAATGACTAATAAAGTTTGAGAGGGGTTATTTTTAAGCAGTTCTTGGAGTGTTCCAGCTCACTACTGTCAGCTTCATATCTCAAATGTAATTTGATTTATAATTACATTTTAAAAACTAGCATTAAAATAACATTAGAGGGGTCATAATCTGAACTTTTTAATAGTTAGGCATGTAGTATAAATTTTGAAATGGATCTCCAACAGGATTCAACCAGAACATATTCTGCCTGAAATTCTTTCTTCCAAGCACTTAAGTACTCTGCAGAAAGTTGGTTTACCAAGTAGCTATCGTAGAACCCTGTATTTCAATTTTGTTTTCAAATGTGAATGGATTGAAATGTACTGCAGGACATTAGTCAGTCAAAGTCTATTCTTGCATTATAGTCGGGTCCATGTTTGTAAACACTGATTGGTTAGACTGTGCTCGAGAATTTAGGATCAGGCTTCTATATTCAAAACACGGTCACTGGGTTCCTTGTAAAATCAAACTTGCTCCATTGCTCCTAAATTCTAGTATAGCTTTAATTTTCTTAGCCTTTGTGATACAAGTTGGCTTCGGAAAGTTGACTTATAGAAACTACTCAAATAGGTAAAATTATGCCTGTGCCAGCCAAAACACACGTACAGTGAAAAAACATTGGCCCCAACAATTGTTAATATGTGGGCATCAGCCGAGAACTACCTGTCTTCCCAGATGCGCAAATGACTTTAACTGGTGTCCAGTGAACTTCGCAGTATTGTGCCTGTAGCTGCAAGCCTGCCGACTCCCGAACAGGAGGCAGGGTTCAGATGGGACAGGGGCTTGCTGAAAAAAATTGCCTTGTACTCTAGTCCGATCTTCTGATAAGAAAACTTCCCAACTAATCAGTTCCACACTGGTGCCTGACTACAACTTCAGAGGCAAAAGACACAGAAGGAATTCAGTTTCTGAACAACAGTGCTAAAGTAAATGATCTAGTAAAAAAAAATGGCTGTGCCTTAAAACCAAGTTTGAAATTTTACAGGCTCTTACTCCATAATTTGTACTTGAGCCTTCTGTTATTTTTAAACAAATCTAATTTCTTACAGCTGTGAAATTTACATTTTAAGAGTGTCTAGTGGCCACATGCATTAATTACTTTATTGTAATATTTTAATGAGTTTGGGGTTCAACTCTGAAAGAATCCTGCTGAATCCTTGTTTCCCCACAGAATTGCACTAGAACCTGATTCAATCACAACTTCACACACCCAGATCCAAACGCTGATGGACTTGCACGTTATTTTCAGCTGTTTTGTAAAGTCCCTGAACTTTAAAACTGGCTCCAAATTCTTAAATTTCTCACCAAACTAGACTTACCCGGAGTCAGGAGCAGAACTAGACTTTGAAAAAGTTTGTATTTAGAGCTGAACTTCATGGCTGACCCTGTTCTTAATGGAAACATTCAGTCAAATGCAAAATTCAGTTATGACAGATAACATTCAGGCCAGTGTAGCTCTAAATGACATTCATGCAATGATGTAAATGCGTCTGTCTTAGTATATACAATATGAGAATGTTTAGGGCCAAAAGATTAAACACCCAGAGAGCACCTACATTCACCGGACAGGAGAACAGATGAAAAGTTTTACAATATATATATACACTTCTGTCATAGTATTCCCTTTACGAATTTTGGTAGTCTGTGTTGTCACTAAATGATTTCTTCTTCATCTGTGAGTGGGTGCATAAACACTCGTGAGCTAGCCAAGTCTAACACGATGTGCAACCTACTAATCGAGTGGTTTGTTAAAAGAAGCAGAGGTAAGAAAGGCATCACCGGTAAACAGCTATTTGAGCATAGGCATTACAAGTTTTAAGGGGGAAGGATTTGGGAGATGATAAGTAAAATTAGACTGTTTTTTTCAGACTGTTCTTAGCCAGAACTTAGTTTCTGGGATTACAATTTTGCAGGTGTAACAATTCATCTTGAGGACTGAGCCAGAAACTTCCAGACCACTGAGGGTCTCTGCAATTTGAATTGAAGGATAAAGCTTCTCAAAGCATCTAAATGCACTTTAGTTCTCTATAAATAAGTTAAGGATGCAAATATGTAACACACTGTACAACAGGTTGAAGTACAAACATGAATAAACATAGGAAAAGTGTGATGGTCTGTCTGCTTTACTTGTCTGCCAACAGTAAGAGGTTCATCAGTTGTCAAGTGCAACCATACATACTGCACCCACAAAAAAAGCAGTGTTTGGAAATCTGAGCATTTATGTCCACAACTCTCACCCCTCTTTGCTAGGGGGGAGATCTAGAAATCTAGAATCACAGCTTCAGCTACCCAGCTTTTAAAAAAGAGTATTTTTAAACCACTTACAATAAGAGCAACAGTTATTATTCAGTACATGCTTTTTATCAGATTGAAGATAAACTTTATTATAACTGGTGGAGATGGTATCAATGATTTGTGGTCTGTGAGAATTCTGTAATGAGAAATGGTAATCTGTCTTGGGGCAAACAATATTGTTCTGTTTACTATGCAATTAACAATATTAAGTCAAGATCCTATAACTGATAGCTGAAAATAGGGGTGGTAGGAAGAAACTGGAAGCACTGGAAACTTTCACAGGACAATTATCTGAGAACTATAAATTATTTACGGTGCTTTAGCCTGGCATTCTCTCTCTTACTCACAGAAATGTTCCTCACTGCTTCAGAGATGTTCACTGTAAAAATATTCAGATTGTAGGCAGTTTGGGGCAAAACCAGAATCTCTCCTTGTCACAATTAATGAATATACAAGAACTGTGGAGTAATTTCATAATTTCATTTTCAGAAGAGCAGTAATAAGATCAGAAACAGAAAACCCCCAATTTTATTTTGGAAAAGGTATGGTAATGAACCAGGAAAAGTGACAAAAACAGACGCGAGAGCAGCTCTCTGCATGCTGTCACTTTTGGTGTAAAATAAAGAGTACTTTCCCTGCTTTGAACTTCTTGGCTTTTATAGATTGAGTTCCATACCTTTGTATGATTGAAACATTGTACTTCTTGTTTACTCTTAAATCAGCCTTAAGCAACCGCCATATGGAGCTGCGAACACTACAGACATAACAGAAATGGTCCTTAACTAATGGTCAGAGTAAATTGTATTGGGAGTCAAGTGGGGCCACTTTCAAGTGGCTGTTTAAGACAAGGGATGACCTATAATGGAGTTTCACTGTAAAACAATGCAATTTTTACTTTACATTATGAAATACAGAACTGTAAATACAATTGACCACAAAAATCTCACTGACTTTTTCCAGTCTATTCCTTAACTCTACACATGCAGTCCATCCCCTTCAGCTCTGATTCTGCAGTGGTAATAATTTTGAGGTTATCTCAATAGGAACTGAGGCAGAGCTATGGCACAGCATTTTCTCAATGACCAAGCAAGACCTATAAATTGTTAGTCTTTCTTGCTAAATTGATCTTTTAAAAAAATAAATCAAATGAGCACATTCTTAAACTAGCCAATTCCATTTGTAGTTCTCTGGAAATGTGGTGCTCCATGGAGAGCTCCAATGCACCCAGCAGGCAGAAGCCACATTTAAGACAGCATGACGCGCCAGCACTCTGGCAACCGGGATGCTATAAGAAGTAAATGCTTCTAGTAGCCTCAGAGCCCCTCTCCTGCACCTCTAGCCTTTAAGGACTGGTGCCTTAAACCTCCATATACCATTGAATAATAATGTCTGGTTGATCCAGAGAAGTAGCAGCTTATTATACCTTCGTTCTCTGCCTTCTTTTAAGATGAGCAATGAATGACAGCAGAGCAGGCATAATCCTGCAGCACAAAAGCTAACAAAACTGTAGGATGTTTTAAGGAATGATGTAAAACTTAACAGAGAGTTTTAAAACAGTATTCATACACAGAATCTGTATATAAAACCAAATGCTATATGGAAGGGCTCTCAATTCCCTTTACTTTCTTGAAGAATACAACACAAAAGCAGCATCAAATGACTGCAAGAGTGACATGTTTAAAGTTCATAAAAATACAAAGAGTTTTAATAAAGTGTGCAGTTAATTTGGGGGTTTCATTTGCACAAGATGACACTGAATCAAAGAATTTCACAGCAATAAAACAAACAGATACAGTAAAATTAAACGGGAGGAAAAAATGATAGAGTATAAAATTTCATGTTCCAGCACATAACATACCAGTGATTGGTGAAAGTTAGGCAGAAACTCTGCTTTTTAAAAAAAACTTCCCTGTTTGGGGGAAAAACACTCCATAATTGGTATTTATAGGAATTAACTCCTCCTCCTCTGGAGGTCCTAGATCTGGTCATTATTCATTGCCATTGTTCAAAATTTACTCCCAGATTAAGAACTTCTGCCCACACTAATAAACAGGTATAATAATTTCCTCCAGGGAGCAATTTTTTCTTTCAGTAATTAGCCTACTTAAATATTTTAATGGAACTACTGACGTACAATAGCACAAAAGGTCCTCTGACCATAATATAAAGTGAGAGATGAGATTCCTAAAAACTTTTGTATGAAGGAGGTCTAGGATTTACAAAACCTATCAAGCAGACAGCTCTAAAACTATTTTTAAAGGTCATAAATTAGGTACTCTCTTAAATGTAATTCAATCATCCACTGTTATAGTTGCTTGATTCTATTAGTTGTCCTATGCGTTTTACAAAACAGAACTCCATTAACATTATTCACTTATAGGTTCCCTCTATAAGTGGATATTCTGCTCAACAGGCTTTAAATAGATTTTTTTTTTCTGAAATTGCTATTAAGCATACTTTTACTCAAAGGGCAAAGTAGGCATAGGATTATGCTTGTACTTCATGCAAAGGATACATTTTCAGCAATCAGAACCACATTCCTATGAAGCAAAAATACTCTATATAAGCCGATTGTTTCTATCCCTCCTAACCTTGCTCAATAAGGATTCTATTCTGATCTTTTGAGTTACACACAAGTTTTCCAATTTGGCTGAATAAAGGTATCTTATTGGGCAGCTTGATGAGTACATTCTGTGTCTAGAATTCCGACCTTGGCGTGTTCAAGGTGGATCTCAATTATAAGACACTGCTTAGAAAGAAAAAAAAAAATCAGGATTTATTTTACTTTCTTCATTTAAGGAATGAAATAGACAACTCCTGCTTTTACTTACCCTGCTTTAGTGGACCACTCAAAATATAAACCTTGCTAGAGAGACCACTATACATACACAGACTCAAGTTTTTCAGAGCAATTTGCCTAGCCTGTAGTTAGAGATAGTTCCGCTTCATAGATGACTATTATAGATCATTCATCTCTGATTTCCTGTTGATTACACTGTGAATAAATGTCTGCCCCCACCTCTCACAATTTAGACAACTGTATTCTTCATATGATAAAAAAATACATGAGTACATACAGGGAAGCACGGTGCTGGGCCAAACCACACATCCAAGAGCCTGTCTCAGAGGATCTTACCCACCTTGCAATGTTGATTCACATGCCATAATATTCTGATACCTGAACGGACTCTGACCCTTCATAATGGCTTAGCCTAACAGTACAATCTCTATATAAAAATGTGTACATGTCCAGAGAGCCAAATCCTCCTTCAGCTGGTTACCATATTCTGTGTTCAAGAACACTGTTGTTCTCTTCTTTGGCTATGCCAGTCCTGGATAATCAAGTCAGTCACCAGCATATCCTCTTTTCTCAGAAGGAAGAGTTGAATTTCATCTGAATATTCTGCTTCAGCTTACACTCAAGGTTCTAATTTTCTTCTGGTCTTAGCCCATTTCAGTCTCGCTCTGGCACACACTGGCCTAGTAAGTACATTTATTACCTCAGTAATTCCTCTGGGAGCTATCTTACTTTCACTTTGTATCTGGACTCACACAAGCACCTCCCCATTTTACAAGGAAACGGTTACTAGCCACCTCCGACACCATGCTGAATCCCATTGCCTATTATTCTTCAGAAGCAGCCTGACATGCTTCGTGCTCCTGCCCAGCTCTCCAGTTGTGGTGTACGAGCCCTGAGCACAGTAAAGCCCAGGAAGGCACCCAAGGGACACGCAGACATCCCTTGCCCTCTTCTCCTGATTCTGTTTGCAGTCTCTTGTCCAACCAGCCTCAAACACAATCACAGGGACTCTAAAGCTGTGGTAGTGTATATCAGGTACCAGTGGCATGAAGGACAGTTTGGGGTAACTGGGGTGCCCGGTTCATGCTCCTTTTTCATGGCATTGGGACTGGTGCAGGAAAGCACCCTGAAAACCTCCACCACCCACAGATTCCTCAACTCTAGGGTCAATCTTATTATGTCGGGACACAACTTTGTGCCATTTAAACAGTACAGGGCAAGCCTACAACATCACAAAAACAGGGATCCCTGCTGTAATACCTCCAGTTCCTGGCTAATTATCTTACTATAAGAATTGCTTATGGTTTGAATTGCTTATGGTTTTTTTCTGGTAGTTGGGGGTTGCCACTGCAGGTTCCTGTTCCTCCAAGTTCATCCCCACAGAACTCCCAAGTGTAGCAACTGATATAGCTGGTACCGTCCAAAAATTCCCCAGTCTTTCACAGTGTTACACAAGAAACTTTGCCCATGAGATTGCATCACAACCACAGCACAGTCATATCTTCAGAGGAGGTAAAAAAGTATAACTGCTAGGAAACAGAATTGCATTGATTTACCTCAGCTGAAGATCTGGACCCACCCTACGGACAAGAAAGACATTTCTATTTTACTAGAAACCATGCAAAGTCTCTCATCAACATCAGCCTGCTATTTTTTGCTTCTATGTAACCAACCAACATTTGTATTCAGCTGCTCAGTTATAAACAAAAAACATTTTTACATGGGTGGATTGGAGTGGCCCTGGTTTTTTTCTTTCGGTTCCCATTATTTTATATATTACACACATGTTCTGTCAGCAAAGCTCACTTTGTTATCTGAAACATCTGTGGTACCCTGCTGTGGAGAAGGCCAACACTGCTGCTGCTGTTGCTGCCTGTCTTTATTAGCCAGTGATTTGCTGATGTAGTCCTCCGACAGTGTGCAGTGCTCTGGGTAGGCTCCGCAATGCCAGGGCTGTGCAGGAGGAACAACAGGGTTCTGTGAACTGACAGCGAGGTCCTGTTGGTTCACAATATGGCAGTTACCATCTATATGATGATATGAAACCAAGGTTTCATATGTGCATTCATGCCAGCACTGATTTCTATATTTCTAAAGAAATATGTGTGAATTTGTATGTAAACTGAAAGGATAACACTCTTGCAAATAAGGTAGATACTCATCAAAATGAAAGGACCTCCTAACTGAGGCTCCCACAAGATCTGGCTTTTGAGCAGTCAGAATATTTCGTTTTTTGCCAAGTTTAAAGTCACTGGATTACCCAGACTGATCTCTTTTAGCCTTATTTTCAGATGCTTTTTACAGTCATATTCCTGACATGCTGCACAGTCCCAAGAACTTTCCAGGATCTACTGTTTTTGTAAAGACAGATTAATACCTAAGGTATATAAGAAGTATGAGTTTCTTATGAAGACATGACAAGATCTTAAAAGATCAACTTAAAGATGAAAAATCTGTCTAAATCTCTTAAATGACATTTTTACAGATAATATATCCAGGTAGCCTGATAGGAATTGAAGATATTTCTCTGTATTTTATACATTTACTTTCTGCAGATGACAGCATCTTGGTAAAATCAGCTTAACCATTTCCTTTCTAAAGTGATCAAAAACATCTAATCTTTGTATGGTTTTATATAACAGATGAGTGAAATATATACTCCATTTAAGAACCTGAGAAATATGATTGTTAAGCCACAAAACATAACAAGAACATTCAGGGGAAGATGCAAGAACAAATTACAAAAACACTCACATGAACTACATCTCCAGCTGATGGTGTCGCTTTTACAGTTCTAATGTTTTAAGAAACTGCTCTCTACTACAAAGATAACCTAACAAAAAGTTACAGGCACTTCCATCCCTTTGAACGAGATTATCCATGACAAAAAAAAAGACTGAGCTGAGCTCTAAGTCCTGTAGGTAAACTCAAACCAGCTTTATGTAGGTTTTCCGGAACTCCCAAGGTCTCTGGGCCTGATTCAGAGAATAATTATGGTATGGAAACATCATGTGACTTCTGTCGCAGCTTTTTTTCATACAAGTCGGTCTGCATGTGTATCCAATTCAAGATTCAAAATTGAAGACTTATGTGGAGACAATTATAAGTGAAAATAAAACATAGCTTTTGAAAAACACCCCATTTTCTTTATAAAATAATTGATCATCTAGCCCTAGTAGGAAGTTTCAAAAGTTGCTAGATAATGAAGTGCCGGTAGCAAGCAGCTTGCTGTATTTTTCAGGAGCAAGACCATGATGACAAGAGAGAAGAAAATAAATGCTACAAAGGCATCTCTCCCATCTTCACTTCCCTTTTGCTTGAAGCATTACTTACTTTCATACTTGTTTTACTTATATTACATAGCATGAATACCCCCCAAACCGGCAAAGTTCTGTGCAAACACACAGGAAGGATCCTTCCATATGCAATATCTGAACCTCATTTCCCAACTCCTGAAAATAACTCAGATATGCTGGCAGAATACCACTGTGCTCCAAAAAATCTTCAGATTACCCAGAGAACAACCTGGTGTACACTAGAGCAAACTTCAGAACCGTTCTCTAGCCAAATCTTTTTTTTTTTTTTTTAACCTGCATTCAATGGCGAATTAATCTGCTAGTCACAGGTTGTCCCTCTGTTCTAAGTATATTCTCAGAGAGAGAAAGGAGATGGCATATGGTTGCCACTAGAAGTAAGAAATGGTATTTCAAATACCATTTGAATACCTCTTAGAAATGGTATTTCAAATCTTCTAGAGGCCAGTGAAGTCACAGATGCTTTCCACTACCAGAGAAGTACAAAGTACCTGAGGAATAACAAGGATCTGATCTTAAAGTTACAAGACTGTTTTGATTTGGGGGGAATGTGAAAGGAAGGAATAAAATTAATGTATGAGCATAAACAAGCCAAAAACTTGGAAGATGAACTGAAAAAACAATTATCTTTATAAAATTTAAAACTGCAAACAGATTCATACAGGACAACCTTCCATCTGTCCAGATCTTTCTGCAGGACATATGCAGAAGATAGCTTCAAGTTAGCATACTTCTTTATATGAAGGTTTTTCCTAACATATTTATGGTTGAAAAAGATTGTAGTGCTATGTTGGAATGGTAATAATTTCTCTTTTACCCTTTGTGTATGCCACCATCTATTGTTATTCAGATGAATGTTAAAAAACTGAGTATTATATCCATGCAAAAATTAGCCCAGCATCTTTTTTTCTGAATAAAGTCTGGTGGTCATTGCTTCACAACTGCAAACAATCCTGTACTGCTATTGAGTGCTACAGTCAGGCTTGTTTCACAGTGGAGGTTAGAATCTGATCCTAAATCCATTAAATCAGAGTCTTTTTAAAGTTTAATCTTGAGAGGATTTTGGTTGTAAACAAAGGATACTATACATGGGGGGGGAAAGTAACAGAAAACTATGAACTTATGACTCTACATGCAACCCTGAGTTCAAATTTTGTGTGTGATTTAGCAAGGAAATTCTGAGCTTTCGGCAGCGGCGCACACACACCCTAGCAAGGGGGCAAAGCTAAACTGAGCGTTGATGCTTGCATCCAAAATACACATATGGATTCCATTTTAGTATAGATGTGATTCTTCATGTGCAAAACATGTGTCTGACTGGTTTTCTTTGGCTTTTTAAGATGTGCTGCTTTTTCTTTGTTGGGGGCAGGGAGCAGAGAAGTAAATAAATAATTTGGGTGGTACTTGAACATACATCATTATTGATGAAGAAAAGGGCCTGGGATTCAATGCCAGGTAAAAAGTATGTACTTCAGCTGAAAGTATCAATTTCAGCAACCAACCAAATACCAACAGTGAGAAACTTAGTGCGCACACAGCTTCTGCAGCACGTTAATCCACCTACTCTGTAGCTGCTAGAGAGGAAAGGGAAAAAGGGCTCCAGATGCTAATAACATGGAAGCGGTAATTAGAGGAGTCCACATTACTGCTGTGAGACTCCCATTTTCCCTTGATTGCTGGAAAGAAGATTTTGTCCAGTGGGCCTCCTCCTCTCTTCCTGAGCGTGCAGCAGCTCTGTGACTGTAAGCTCCATCTCCTCTCTGAACACACCAACAGGAGGCAGATTGGGCCCGTAAACTTTTCTCCTTTCCCCAGCATTGGAGGATGATTTGTTTCCCACACAGGAAAATGTTCACAAGGTAATAAGGTGACCTACTAGGGAAGTACCACAACGCCCCAGCTTTTAGCTATGCAAGATTGAAATTCCCTTCTGCAGTCCCAGTCTGTAATGGAGAACAATAGTGTCTGCTCCCCTTGATTTAAAGGGTAACAAATGCCCTTAAAAGCTCGTTGAGCATTTCTAATCTCTGGGACAACAGAGACAAGGTAAGCCTGAAAAGGATCTCAACGTCACATGAGAAAGCAGAAGGAAAACTATACTAATCACAAAGAGGCAATGCATTTGTATTATTGTATTGAAATACCACAAGGCTACAATGACAGGCTATACATTTTTCTCCTGAATTGTAACAAATATTTTCCATTTCAAGTAACAACAACATTAAGAGAGAGATTCAGAATTAATAGGAATTATGGACACACATCTCAATATACTCAGGTGAAAGAGAACCTCAAATTCAGGTATTCTTAAAGGAAAAAAAAAAAATTAGCTGGCCCTTGGAGCAACCCTCAGATCCATTTACACGGCTGACAAACTGACCAAAAAGCAAGGTTACATTTCCCTGTGATGTCCACCTTTATGGCTCTAAGATTCATAGTCCAGAATCATATAGTAAATTCTTGGCAGTGTAAATCATCTCTTTTTTTCCTGCAATTTAACATCACATACAACAACTAAACCTGATCAATGACTCCAAATAACAATAATAGCAATAGTACCTAGGTGGCTCTGTAGTGATGAGAATTTAGGGGCAAAAATTTCTCATTTTAACTTTTTCTGATTTAATATGTGATTTCATTAAACAACCATACATTACTTAATATTAATAATTTAAAATAAACGATGCATTTTAAGATTTACATTTGCAAAATATTAGTATTTTTCTTAAACTTTCTATTGCTGTCTTTGGCTATTGAAACATCAGCTGCTCAATAAAAAAATCCAGGACCGAACAGCAAGGAGACTGCTAGCCAGAGCCAAGGTACGCTAGTGGAGCTGGGTCCAGGAGATGAACAATATCTCTTCCATTTTAAGATCCAATCCTACATTTGTTTTGGGCATGTAAATCCTCCATTGAACCTTGGGAGATAGGTCTTATGGCTGAAAGTAAAGCAGAAAAGTCCTTTTTTCCCTATGCAGAATTCTAAAATAGAAGGACTGTGAATATTGTAAAAGAAAATAAAACCAGTGCAAAGTTATTTAGCACAGGTGTTCCTGTTATTGTGCTACATTTGGAAAGCCCACACATTCAGTGCACCTTCAATTCACACACCCAGCTGCGTGAGGTGGTGGTCTATTGTTAGTTTAGAGGTTTGCAATAAAAAGCATGAAGTAATATTGGCAAGCTCAGGAGCTATTTTTTTTCTTATGATGTCTCCCTGCATCTATTTATCTAGCTCTCTTCCTTTGTTTCTGCTTTTATATTCAGCATATTCAAAAAGGGTCAGAATAGGTTTTAAAGATGTAATGCCATGCTCAAGCCTTTTGAACAGTAAGGGAAAACCTCAAAAGGTTCACGCATAAGGGAACAAAGATATAAGGATAGCTTTGAACCTGAGGGGCTCTCTTACTGCAAGCAAGTGCATTGCCAGCATGTCACAGGTGTACACCACATGAGCAAGTGAAAAAATAAAATGTGATTGTGAAGGGGTGTGATGCTGACGGGTCCGAGTCCAGAATGCATTAATCCCAGGGTGAATGTGTGCATCTGTTAGATATTTATGTAGTTCCTACTAGTAGTTTGTACAGATATCTAAGCAGGTGAACGTCAACAGCTTTGAAACCATATGTTAAAGGGAGACTGTGAGCTGGAATGAGAAAGCTATCAGGCAATATGGGTCTGACAAGGGAGGGAGTACATCTACCGATTATAACACTGCCCCGGCTAGTCAGGACTCCTGGGTCCTATGTCAGCCTCCTGCTGATTTAGCTCTGTGATATGAGGGCAAAGGACGGAATCTCTCTTTCTCTCCATTTCCCCATCCTTGAACAACAGATACTCAGTAAGATTACAGAATAACAATTTTCTTTCATTTCTAAATTTGGGGATTTGAAAAATTTTGTGGCTTTTTTTTATTCCAGAGGTTTGTATAAAACCCAGTTGTGCTGAAACAACTATTTTTAGACGCTGACTTTAGTTTGTTGGAAGAACATGGAGTTAAGATCTCTCACTTTCTC
Source organism: Apteryx mantelli (assembly GCF_036417845.1). Taxonomy (NCBI): domain Eukaryota; kingdom Metazoa; phylum Chordata; class Aves; order Apterygiformes; family Apterygidae; genus Apteryx; species Apteryx mantelli. Next base: position 14,100,122 of record NC_089987.1, read on the forward strand.
CTGGTAGTTACAGAAACAACCTACAATCAAGGAGACCCAAATCCAAGTCCTGTTCCTTTGTCTAATTTTATTTTTGGTTTTATATTTTAACTCTGAGTCACTCAGACTCAGCAATGCCATGAATCTGAACTTGGGTCATCCCATTTCCCAGGGCAGTTTCCTAATCACCAGATTGTACACCTGGTACACACCTGATATACACATAAATGCAGTTGAATCCCATATAGTTTCAGAAAAAAAAAATCAGCTTTAAGAAAAACAATGTACTTTGAAAAAGTGAAATTTTGTCTAAAATGTTTACTTTCTCTACTAAATATCCTCAGCAAGGAACTGTGAGAATTCATTTATCTTTGAATGAATTTATAAAACATGCTGAGAGGTCTCCGGCTGAAATGTGTGAATTTTTTTTTTTTTTTTTTTTTTATGATTAGCACAGAGTACTAGAATCCAAAAACTGGCAGTTTACACACCACTTTAACCTAGACCACTCAGCTTCTGCTGCCATGCATGACTTTTAGGAAATGAAAGGAAAACTGTTTTCACATCAAATGCTGAGTTTCTAAAGGAAGTCTATGTTAGGAAAATTTTCCTTCAAATTAAAATTTTATGTAAAATGGAGAAAGCAAATTTCTCAAATCCCCTCCACTTCAAATAGCCTAACAACTACCTTCAACCCTCGACGGTTCAAGTTGCTTTCAAAGGTAAGGGAATCAAAAACCAGCTTTAGAGTCTTACAAGATCCTATTGCTAGAAGACTAATTCCACCTTTGAAAATCTTTGTGTGACTAAGTGAAGTCATCAAGAGCTGCAATTTCATTTTGTCCTGAATGGTGCATATACATATACAGTGCAGGAGAGAGATGCCTCTCTCCCTTTTTGGCAGAACTGAAGTATTATAGTTTCACTGAAAAGGGTTCAGGGAGGATCCACCCATAGTACATGAGACTTGCACTTTAGGATTGCCCAAACTCTGCTCCCAAACTCTCCTCGTCAGTAGTAAATCTCATGAATTTCAACAGATAAACTGAGACCACTTCTAAGTGCTTCCAAAAAAATCTAATCACACCTACAAAACTCTCCTCCCCATACTCTTTGTATATTTACCTTTTACAACATGAAAACGCATATAGAAGCTCTTTTCCAGTTATTTCCCCCATACTTCCTTCCCAAGAAGGTATTAGTCACACCCTATTCCTTCATAATATTTCCAGAGATTGGAGCAACCTAATTATAAGACATTTGCCTCTTCTTTTGCCCCAGCCCTTGAGAATCTCTTGCAAGAGCCCTCCTGCAGCCCACCACTCCACGGTGTGGGGAAAGACACATCTCAACCACTCTGCACTCAGTACCAGAGAGAGTATAATCTTGTTTATCTTTTATTATCTTGCTTTATCTTAATGAACCTCAATGTTAATAAAGAAGGTGCATACATAAATACAACTACTCTGGTATACCAGAGACCTGCCACCTTCAGTGTTTTGGCCCATTTGAGGCCCCCGGCAGGGCTCCCGTAAGCCAGGCACCTGGTCAAGCCCCAGCAAATCCAGGTCTACCATTACACTGCTACAGCTCCACTGAGATCACAAAGTAATGAATGACATCTTCAGAGCGTATTACAAAATAGTGAGACTTTTTTTTCGGGGGGGGGGGGGGGTGGTGTCAAGAACATTGTATGGTATCTATAAAATATGCCCCAAATGCTCTCAGGAGCAGAGCTCAACAAGTTTGATTAAAATTTAGCAAAATCAGTCTCTCATCCTTCTGTTTAAAAAATGAGAATTCATTTACTCAGCTTAATTCAAAGATTAAATATGATTAAAATTTCTATAAGATGTCTAGCTTTTCTGAAATAAACTGCAGTGGCCATCAAAATATTGATAGTCATTGGTAAATTACTTCTGGTGTTTAATCAATGTTATTTTTTTATCATCCAATTTTTTCTTCTAGTCAGCTTCTAACACTAAACTACATTTCATCAAGGTTGGTAAAATGTTTAGAAAGGAACAGATGTCAGAATATGGGGATTGCCAATAACACTGATGGAAGCCAGTAATTTCTTTCCTGTCCAAAGGCAAAAGAATGAAGAATAATCTAGACTGTATACAATAATACAAGATTTACTACAACATTAATGGCTATAAAAAGTAAAAGTATACAAAAGCTATCTCCATTTTTTCAAGCCATCACTAAGGGCAGTGTTTTTCAATTTGAGACAATTTTTACTGGAAAATGAAAGGTCTATGTATTCTTAAACCTTTAAATATCCATATAATACAGCTGAAGATACAAACTAGCATTAGTCGCTTCCAAATATACTTGTATATTAGTCTATTGTGCAAGTTAATAATTTTGCCAAATCTCAGAAAACATAGATGCAATCTTTCCTTTAAGAAAGCTGCTCAGCTTGTTATTTACAGATTGTAACATTTACATAAGAGTTTGGTTTAACAAGAGATATAAATATAGATAAAACCCTTAGGACTTCATTCTTTAAACTGCCCTCTAAAAATCTGCCCTACAATTTGCACACTGAATTTTGTGCAGACTATTCTTGGAAGTCTTTTGTGAATTAGGGAGAACTGACTCGAAACAGGGGCTGGTTAATCACAATTTTGCAAATTGTACGTAGCAATCATCCTCACATTGTGAAATTCAGATCTATAAAATGCTGATGTTTTAAAGCTGAAAAATAAATAAGCTAAGTAGGACTACTTTGCTAAGGAAAAAAAAAAAAAAGAGTGCAAGACCCCTTGCAAATAAATCCTTAAAATAAAAATAATTAAAATAAAAGTAGCAGCATCAAAACTAAGTGCCTCTTCCTTCCAAATCCAACTACAAGCCCAGCCTGGGAAAAATTCTACTACCTTGCTGTTCCAGCCTGTCCCTGTCTAATACAAATACTCACCTGACTATCGGGTAAATTCCTTCACTCCCAAGAATAAACTTGTGGGAGGTTCCCTATTTTAGAAGGCTTCTGTATATTTGCCTACAATCTGGAAAAACCCTCCAGTGGGGGAAAAGATTGCAACCTTCGCTCTTTCATGTGTCTATCGCCGACTCTCATCAGTCCACTCAGTCTAAGCTGGTTTGATTGTATATCAGGCCTGTCACTTAAGCAATATGGAGCATGAACAACACTTTATGATTTGTGTTGAATCAAAACACTTGAAAATAATAGCAGCAACTAAATAATTTGAGGGAGAAGAAGCAGAATTTATCTGGAAAATAGGATGGTCTCAAAGACGACATTTTTTGTTCTGTTTTCAAGCTGCAGCTAATATAACTTCATCAGCATTTAGAACAAAGCTGATTCAAGATTCTTCTTTTCCAAACAGGTTTTGCAACTCCCAGCATTTAGTATAAATGAAGGCCTCATTCTATTTATTTTCCTTTATCTGTTGCAGAAAGACCTTGCCAAACTGTCTGTTTTAAGCATACAAGGATATGTTGAAATTTATGTAAAATATTTTCAGTTATCAATGTAATTATAATGACAAGAACTTTCCACTGGAATTCAGAAGTAACAAAGTGTGCGGCGATTGCCCTCCTGCCATTCCAAGCCCCCTCACTATGGACACAAGTTACAAACAGTGGAAACTCTGTTTTCATGATGTTGATCTTCCCAAAGGTCAGGTTTCTTACCTCAAACATTCCAACAGTTGCTTAGACTGCAGTTCAGGAATTTTGTGTAACATTGCTTCTAGAAAGCAAATATTTATATTAGTAAATACTATTAAAGCATTAATGTTATACAGGTATTCTCATTAGCAAACTGCTAAATATGAGAAACAGAACTTTAAACGGAAAGGAACATGTTATATTTATATATTAAACAAACTTCACCATGTTACTTTACCACTAAATGTTGTATCAAAGGCTGTAAGTCCAACCATTAACTCTTTTCTTATGAGATTTAATATTTTTATCATTAATACAAATTCAAGATTCATGCCTTTGATACAGAAGGCACACAGAGGCAGAAAGGCCTACAAAGAACAGAACAAACTTGCACTATGAAGATTTTGTAAAAGCAGTGGTCAGAAAGAAAAAAGACCCGCACTACCTTACGGAGGGGTGCAATAAGGGTATTCCCTTGAATAGGGGAGGCTCACATTCAGGTCTGGCTCTGAAGAAGGTAGATCAGGGATTTAGTTTCACACTTCATAAGGGAGTATCCTGAGCACCAGACTATACACTATTTTAACAGAACAATTCATTCACTCACTCACTCCTATTGGAGCTCATTCTTCTGTTTTTTGGGGGGGGGTTTTCTTCCTTTCTTAATCAGAGCAGGCATTCAACACAACAGCTTCACCATCACAAGTGAATGCCACAAGGGCTGAGTTCTAGAATCTCTTTCAAAATATATATATTATTTATTTAAACAGAGCAGCCTGAATAATCTTGGCAAATCACTATATGAAACAGAACTTTCTAATGTCTGAAAAATTTACAGGATGAAAAGAAAACTCTCCTTTTACGTCTGTCCCATGACTCAGATCGGAACATGAGATGTTACAGAGGTAGAGCTGAGCACCTTCCTTCATTTGCTCTGCTTCTAAGCACAAATCACCTTGGAGGCCAAGACTAGGTCAAGAGCAGCTTCTATATTATTCATTAACTCAAACATGGCATACTTGTGAAAGCTGTACAGAGGATCTCTCTTGGGATAAGGGAACATGAGCCAGTGAAAGCACAGAAAGCCTGCAAGCGGGAAGGAATCTTCCACAAACGTGATCTAGATTACACGACGTTTCCAGCAAAACTTCAGAAGATTCTTGCTTGCTGTTTTGAAGACAACCTGCCAGTAAGCCCAGATGTACTAACTCAGAGTTTCAAACACACATTTCAGTGTACTCTGAGTTTGAATACAGGACAGTAAATGACCCATTCATCATACACAAAATAATCCTAAACATCACTTTAGCCATTTCACTCATTTGAGAGATGTTGGCAGCACTGAATTTGCCAAGTACTGTACACTTCAGAAGTAAAATTCACAAGACTGGGTACCTTTTTTTTTTTTTAAATAGATTTCAAATTAATGAAGTAGAAGCCAGAAAGTAACTTATTTCATCAGTTTGTTAAACCTAAATTGTATCAGTAACTAGTCCAATGCTTTACATTTATGTTTTAGTCACCTTCCTGAATATTTATACTGGAGAATTTTGTTCTTCCTATCCGCTTTTGTTCATGATCTGAGGGGATCCTCTTTTCTATTTGTTACTCTGTTTTAGGCCAAGATGCTTCAGAAACAAAAAAATTATCTGGATTCCTAGTTCACAGCACTAAACAGGACCCCAGCCTTGGGTGATTCCCAAGAAATATGCACTGGGATTTCCATCAGTTCTCAGCACTGTCTCCAAAACAGCATCAGTCAGCGCAGGTAGGCCACAGTGCATGTGCTGAAAGTACAGCTGCTCTCCAATAATTGATTCTGTATGTTGACCCAGACACTGGGATGTTTACTGTCTGAACATGACCGCTTCACTTCATGGAAAACTGTACAAAATTAAAATAGCCCATGATATGTCAGTCTTTTGGCAGATACATCAAGCACTGCCTCGTAACGTTACTAGTTTAGAAGATTCAACTTCATGGCTCCAACAAACCATGCAAACTGACAGGACAACACAAGCCAACATGAGGGCACATAAGCCAGGGAGTATTAGGGACAGTATTAGGCATCTACTCGGCACTTGAGGAAACTAGACCTGCATAGGCAGCTGTCTCAGAAACAGAGTAGAACGCTGTTTTAAAGTCCTCTATTTTTTTTTCTTATCGCTTAAAAGAAATATTTTGGAATTATAAGAGTTGTCTGGTCAAGGCTGATCACAGGTTCTCAACAGGGAAATCTGCAAGTACCAAACTCTTGCCAGATACTGCTGCCCACAATTCAGACTAGTAGAACTTCATGACACTACCTCGGAAGGTGATGGGATACAAACCCTGACTCAGTGAGCTGCAGGGACTCAGATACTGCTAACTTTAAAAACAAAATACTCAAAACTTTAGAAAATCTACAAAACAGAATCTGGATATTTTAAAATACCCCAGAGTTTTCATTTAGGCTCATCTCTAATGCAAATTAATATTATTTAGCATATATTTAGCAATAAGCTGGTTAAAGGTTTCAGGTACCATTAGGCTGTTTCAAATAATAATAGTCTGGCTGTGCTATCCTTACTTGTGCTGAATACTGCTTTATTGCATCAGTGATTCTATGAAAGTCAAGCGAGCTTGACCATTTTCTCTAACGAAGGAAGAGTGTGAAGAGGACCACTAGAGAGGCAGCCAGGATGGTCTGATTCTCAGGGCTGCCCAGCACAACAGGGGTGCTAATGAAACAACCCCTGACACAGGCTGTTTAGTGAATCATACTCCACTGCAGGGCTGCTGCAGCAGGTCTCCATTTCATCTACACCTCTCCCTGGCCTCAAAACGCTCCTCCCCAAGTCACCTGTCATATACCCTTTTATATTTATCAACTCAGAGGGAGCTACAGGTCTTGGCACAGACATGTGCGTATTTGCTTTACATCATGAATTTTCTTCTACTGTCATCTACTGCTAAAATATGATCCTTTGGGACGACTGTAGGTAGATGCAAAAGAGAGCAAAAGGCTTGAAAATCTGGCTCGCTGTCAACATTCATAAAATATTTCTTTAGCTACATCCGTAAGGGTGTGTGATCCTTCTCTCAAAATTGCAGAATACTATAAGAAAACCTGGAGGGATTAGGCCACACTGAGCCATGTTGAAAAGTATAACGGAAGTGAACTTTAATTTAGATGGATATGAAATAACACCTTCCAGCAAAAACAATAAAGATTATCATACATGATCATCGCTTCCAAACTTAAAAAAGCTTTAATATTTTCAAATAATATAAGAGAAGCATAGTAAGACTAACCAAATCTGTTTTCTTCACTGTGCTTTTCATGGCCCAGTATCTCTCAGGACATGTAACAGATTTTTTTTTAGAAATTCCATTCATATATTTAAACTATCTGCTGCCTTGGATGAACACATGGAGCTATTCAATACCAATTGCAGCTGTGTGTGCTAACTTGGGTCATTCTAAACTTGTTTTGGGTAACTTCACCTGCTTACCAATAATTTTTAGGAAATTAAATCAATAATCTTTGTGTCTAGAAACATACAACTATAAATGTGCGCTGCATATAAAAATTTGAGCAGACATTCACCATTTCTTTAGTTCCCTTTGAGGAAAAGGAGAAAGACGCACAGTACTTTCACTATCTGTCGCTAAGTGTTTTTTGTCAAATTTTGACTCTACCACCATTCTACAGTGATAGACATTAGGTATGACATTTTTTGACACTATGTCAATAGTGACATCAGTAATATTTGACATAAGGCACATTGGGGTTATTTGACACAGACAATTGGATAGCTCAGGGCATTGGAGATCCAATGCATAAGGAGTTTTACCTTCAAGTCACCAGTGAATATCTAGCCCAGTGTTTTATAACTGTTACCAACTGATGGCTCCTCAGAGCCTTATACAGAAGGAGTTTGGGTGCATTGAACAGATGTCCAGAAAACAAAAATCAACACAATAAATTACATTAATCTGTGCCCTGTGTTGAAACACCATGGACTGAATAGCCAGCGACAAAGCTATTCTTTTACTGCTATCTGTAATTCCTTTTAAAAATGGTTGAATCCCAAAGGAGAAACGAGAGGATCAAATGAGTCAGAGAGCACTACAGCTCTAGTCTCCTTTTGAATAAGATTTCTGTCTCAACAGCTTTCATTCCCATGGCCTTCATTAACAGTTAAATATGCTTATGGGAAAATACAAATGTGAAATGTTACTTTCAGTGATGTGTTTTCTAAATATTTCACAATTGGCTAATATACAGGACTCGCAAGTGCTGAACAGAAACAAAATGAATTACATATATGGTCATTCTAGAATTTCCTAGAATACCACAGTCCTAATTAAACAAAGCACTTCTAGCTAGATCCAGTATTGCACTCATTTAGGAGCTGAGTCTTGCAGTATCTGTTAGGCACTTGGCTGAGACCCTGAAATCTGCCTTAGGCCCCAAGACCCCTTACGCAAAACCTGGAAACCCTGGACATTTGCATGGAGATGTTAGTGCTGGGGACATATGAACCCACATGCAGCTGCAAGAAGGACAGTTGCCTGAATAGGGTACCCAGGTGCTTAGAGATTTTTATATTAATAAGCATTGCACCCAAAGAGTTAGGAATCTAAACTCCTCCAAATCTCTGTATAGTATATGAGCCCTCTTTTGGATCAGACATTTTACATTTGTCCCTTATTTTAAGGTTACACTCACATCCATACAGCATCAGCACACACAACTTCACACAAACAGGACTTACTTATTAAGACTTATTTTTTTTTAAGTTCAGAGCAAAGTGCCTTCTTTAGAGACTTTTTTTTTTTTAAATAAATGCAAATACCAAATCAGGGTTAATGCATCTGCAAAATCTGCCCTTTTTTTCCTACATTGTATTAATTTTGAAAAGAAGATCCACATTAGCCTTCTTGTCACAGGAAGTCATCGATACGATCATTTGTTAGACTCAAGGACAGTGTTCAATCAATATCTAGAACCAATACTTGAGCTACCTTCAGATTCCCTGGAATACATTTTATTTAAAATAGACTATTCTAACTCCCAGATTCCTTCATTGTTCTGCAAATTGTGGTTTCCCTAAAAAAGCCATCCTAGCTGGGAATCAAAATACATGAAGCATGTTCACTGTCCCTTAAGAAATTATCCCATATTGTTACATATTATAGGAAAAAAGGCAAAGCACATTTTGTTAATCACGTGTTTGGACCCCCAACATACTGCAACTTCCCAAACAAGTTACATTTAAAAAAAAATGCAGTAAGAACAATATGTATTTCACTACAACAAAAAGCATTTTTGGAGCAAACTGTTGGACTGAACCACTAAGGAAGCTAGCAGTATACCACTACCACAGAGTAAGGATACTAAATTTGCCTGAGACTCCACAGTAACCCATGTCAAAAGGGATTTCCACCTTTTCCTCTCAGTCAAAATGGATATACCTCCGACACATGGCATGAACACCTAGCGTATTCCCAACCTGAGGTCCGCAAGGCCAGAGCAAGTAGTCCACTGCTAATCCACAATGTTCAGTGTTCAAAATTTCCCCTCTACAAAGCACATCGATGATAAACAGTGCTACAGCCTCTTCCTACAACTTTATCTGAAAAAAGAGGTATATGATCAAGCTTCACTTTTGCCAAAAGCTTCACGTCACAAGGTATACCGAATGCTTTCCTGGTCCAAAATTTTGGGGAAGTACTTTTCTAGACACATAAAAGCATTTTCATGAGAGGAATAAGTTTATGATCTAATTCCAGCATGAACAGCCATTACATTTCTATTCACATATCCTTACCTAAATAAAAACACCCATCTCCTTGTTGGACAACCCACTTTTACTAGCAGACATCTGTGTTGTTTCTGCGGCCCTAATCTAACGTAACCTCTTATTTTCACTGTGAGTGGAGTCAGACCCTCATTTGGGGGTGATAATAATTGAATGTCACACATCCTTCTACACCTCAACTCTTTACTTCTTAAGACGTTTAGCAGTATGTTAGAAACAAGAAAAGGGAGCTCAACCTAATAGTAAAATCACCTAAACTGGTGCAGAAGTTGTCTGTTGAATCAACTGAGACTGCCCATTCTCCTAAGCTTTGCGATGCTGCTTAGGTCAGAATGTAGAGCTTTGTAAATCCCATGGCAGAAACTACTACAGATGGGTTGGAATCCAACTCCAGCATGCACTTTCAGACTTCTTGCAAAGCTAAATCTTAGCCCAGATTTCATTAATTCCTCTC
>NC_089987.1:14112500-14137500 GCF_036417845.1 Apteryx mantelli
TTTGGAGCTATTCATTTGCACCATTTACACTCTTAACAATTCTTGGTCTGATTTTTGTCATTCTTTCCTAAACTCTTCCACAATCTATAACCTGCTGGTTTGCACCCCCTCCCCTCTGCTCCAATTTTAACATCTCTATTTATATCTAAGGCTGGTCAAATGTTTTTTTCCTTTGAAAACAAACATTTGGGGGGGTTTGTTTATAAAGAGATGATTTAATGCTTTCTCTTTCAAGGTGAACAGGGGAGGGAGAAGAGGCATTACCTTCAGGAGGATCCCGCCTTCCTGCCTTCTCTGCACTAACTTTCAGAGCCCAGCAACCCCAATCTATGAATCCCTTCTTTGACCATGCCTCTCTTTCCCAATCTGAGCAAACTCCCTTCCCTCTGTTGCCTTCCCACCCACTGTTTCCACCCTGTTGTTCAACACTACCGTTTTCACTTCACCGTGGACCCTGGCTAAGCCACCTTCCAGCACCTTTGCTCACGAAAGCTGCTCCCACCCAAACCACCAAGCAGCACCTTTTGGCCACATCAAAGAAGTCTCTTTTCATTCTCTGATGTGCAGATTGGGAGTGACACGTTCCCAGATCCTCGGCCTGGGCGCCCCGATGGCCTGCACTGAGCCCGACTACAGCTCGGGGGAGGATTGCAGCGGGTCCCGGGGGCGCCTGCCTCAACTCCTCCAGGACGGCGGCTGCGCTGGCACTGTGGCCGCGACAGCGCGAGCTGCCACGCTTCTCCTGCGGCTCTGACTTGTAGCAGTGCAGAGGCTGGCTCTAAGCTAGAGCACAGTCCCACTGGCTATTTTAGGACCTCTCAACATAGTGCATTTACCACACCATTCCTTTTACGACTTGGAGGGCTGCCTTTGAACAAAGAGGGTTTGCTACACAATAAAGCAAAATGGGAGAGTACATCATGTGTGGAGTTTTGCACTGTACAGAAAAATTATTTTAAAGAAATATTTCAATTAAGATGATTTTAATCATAAATTAAGCTGTTGTCAACAATCTTAAAAATAAATAAATAAATAAATAAATAATTGCCCTCACAGGGGGGAGAATGGTGGTGTTATTTCCAGGGAGACAGATTATATCGTACAGAATGTTTGTGCAGTAAGTTTGTTCATCTCGCACAGTACCAAGCATAAAAAAGACAAACTGCCACAAAAAAAAGTCAGTACTACCGTAACTGGTATCTAAGTTGATATTCTTAGCATTAGTGCCAAGGCTGGAAGGTCAGTCCCTTGAAACAGCATATTTGGCTTGTTTGGAAAAGTTTGCATTGACAATGCCTGTGAATAAAGAACAACTTTGGTCCACAAGTCTGAGGAATCCAGCAAATTTCAATACATTTTAATATTATAAACTAAACTTCAAGTGCACATGTACACACAATAAATACAAAAATAAAAAACCTGCCTTAGAGCTAATTTTCTTGTGCTTTTCTGGAGCTTTTCTAGCACAAGTTTTACACGAATAAAAGCACTGCCTACTGCTAATGTTGACTTAAATACGAGTTTTCTATTTACTGAGAGGTATATTTGGCAGTTAAAAAAAAAAAAGGCAACCTGATGTTGCTGATGTTCTAAATAAAGATGCAACATTTCACATGGGATGGCTAAGTTCTTGAAAGCACGCTGAAATAGGGTTAGGAGAGCACAGATCAGTGTTGCAGGACTGTTCAACTCCTCTGTAAACAGAAGCCAAACTGTGTCCGTTTTAGAATAAGAGAAAAGACTTGCTAAAAGCTTCAAGATGTTGAGAAGAATGTGCCCTACAATGCCAACTTACTGCAATAAACCTAGCTCAGTAACTAGACTATGGGGCTCTTTGTGTCTCACATTCTGAATGCAGAAAGAAGGACCAAGATCTCTGTGCCACCTCCTATTGGGGAAAGAGTCTGAAGAGGACTAAGAACCGACAGCTCCTAAAAATAATAAAGCAACAAGTAGAGGCAGAGATGGTGATTCGCAGGAAGGAATGAAATAGAAGAGCCGTAGCTGCTGAATCATTATCATAGGTAGATCTGTTCAAAATGAAACTTTCAGCAGAAAAGTTGGTTCCAACCCAAAACAGGCCAAAATTGAAATTGCAATATGGGAATGTTTTCTTTGCAAAAGTCAAAACACCTTCCTTAAATTGTCATTTATGTTTTAATATGCTGTATTACAATATAGCATAACAATCTAAAAACATCAAATGTAAACCAGACAATTCGGCTCCATCAAAACATTTGCAGTTTCCCCTGAAAATTTAAATATATATATATATATATATATATATACACACACACACACACACACACACATTCATTCTGGAAATCATGTCCATCAAATAAAGAGCTTTCAACACACAAGAAATTTTTAATTATTCCTTTTTTCTGAGTTTGTGGGTGATGATTTGTCCCCAGTGAAAGGAGAAAAAAAACACAATTTAAAACAATTTGAGTAATAAAAATCAAGCCATGTAAATGGCTGGATGTTTAAAGTGAAGCAAAAACGGAGCAGTTCTGAGCGAAACTGGTCCATCCAACTACTTCAGCATGCAAATGTCCTCCCTGAAAGGATTCGCGGGCGTCAGGCACCCGGACTCGCACTACCTGGGCACGTACTCTGACCCCGTCCTCCGAACACCCCCACTGGGCTGGCCCCGGCTGCGGCACTTACCAGGGCTTTGCCGTCAGCCTCACGTCCCAGCGCTCCCCACATCACACACAGCACCCTTCTCCGTGGTGGTTCTTTGCTGCATAGGATGAGGTGTATTATAGTTCTGGCCCTCTGTTTAGTTAGTGGAGAGAAGCAAGCTCCAACAGCGAGCATTTTCAATACCTTAAGTTAGAGGAATCCAAACCCTAAATGTGTAAATTGTGCTCTTCCTGCCCCACTTGCACGTCCCTCTCCTCCTCTTCTGTTTGCATCCTTTACGGAAAAGTTCAGCTTTCAGCTGAAAAACAGGAAGTTGTTTTCTATGTTTTTTTTAATAGACAAAAATTGTCTCAAAAGGCTCTTAGAGTAACGCTCTGTGGAAATAACGGGCTCATTTAATAAACACATGTCCAGTTTGCAACCCAAAACAGTTTTCAAAAAAATAATTTTTATTAGGTCTGAGACAAACTTACATTTTTTCATTGGTATTTTTTCTTCTCAAATTTCTTCATTATGAATATCAGATACATAAAAAACAGCAGACCTTACTGATTGTTCACAAACTTATGCAATGGACATGGGTGAAAAAATAATTCCATTCAGTGAAAAAATACAGAGATAAAAAAATAAACATTTGTTCTTCTTGTTTCATTAGCATAGTTTTCAGAATATTTCAATTATTGCAATAAACACCAGAACAGTTATTCCCCCTTACACAGACTGTTAAACTTTTTGTTTTAAGGTCATGTTTGTGTATTAATATTTAAGCCAACACAAGACTGGAAGCAGTACAGCAGTTGGGGAAAAATGTGCATACAGTTTTTTTGTATTTCAAAGCCACAGTACTGTAGATTTCCTATTTCCATTATTATTAGTATAAAAAATTAGTACAAACCAAGAAACATTTTCACTCCTACTTTCATATTGCTTCAGATCTTAACCTGACATTAATGAGCAAATACACACTAGCATGATGATCACAGTGTAGGATAAAATGGCTCATATACTGTGCTGATAAGCTAAGATGAAAGAAATCCAGAACAAAGACACAACAGTATTGTGGAGATATGTTTAGATTCCAAAATACTTGTATCAGTCAAAGATAGAAACACCAAAAAACAACTGATAAATAAAAACATCCACTTTTTCTACTTGACTGTATAATAAATATACTGTATATATTAATGTATTACTCCATTACTATGCCTAGCTGCCATTTACAATACATGAATACATTATATAGATATTTTCCATCGGTCTCTGGGGAGTGTTTCTAGCTCCCATTGAATATCAATGGTATCCCTAAAGCAAGCATTTGAGGATAGGATTTAACTCTTGGGAGACAAAGATACCCATATGGGACCACGGCTGACAATGAAATCCTGGCCCTAGTGAAGTCAGACTGCACTCCAGGTACCTCTGAATAACATCCCTGATACGATTCTTCCTGGCTCTTGGAACAGAGCATTATGATTTGCACTGGGCAGTTGATAGGACTACATGAGCCGAGTGTGCAGGAAATGTGGCTGCAAAATGCGGAAAGGATCGCCTGACCAGCGTTTCCAGGGTGGAACATAATAATCACAACCCCCCTATAATCATTCTCACTCCAGCTATGAAAATGATGCAGATGACACGTTTCTTCATTTATACTATACTGGGGGCCTTCTTTCTTAATAACATTTAGGCACCCCAGTTTTTCTCTGCATTTCCTTTTCCACCGGAAGAAGTTTTTTGATCTCTCATGCTGACCTATTGGCTTATTTACCTAAGACATCATGACACTTTATCCCATCATAACATGGCACCGCTTGCTCAAAGTGAAACTTGTCATTAGACATTATCATCCTAAAATATGAATATTATTGCCCCAAAAAGATGAAAAGATGAACCATAGGTATGACAAAGGGACAAGACAGGAATATAAACAAACTGGTAACAGGATCGGTAACAACCTACCCACAAGTACGTTACATACAATAGCACATCATCTTGATCAAGAGCTACTATTCATAAATTGTACTTCCACAAGCACTTTCAGCGCTCTCACCAATCAAGATTGATAACAAACATTTTTAAGACTGTTTTTTTAATGGCATCAGCCTGATGCCAAGCACAAGTCAATAGGAAACCTACTTTCAAGGAATGAAAAGCTGAAGCAAATACAAAAGGTGCACTGGATGAATGCTGTAGCAGTCAACCACTTACAAGAAAGGAAGAATTAATAGCCCAAAAGAGAATTTTCCAATAATAAAGTGGGATATACTCTATTTAAGGAATAAATACTGAATTTGACCAGACAGTTCATAATAAATGCTACTTGATCAGGTATTTTTTCATATTGTGTTTGAAGACATTCCAATTTCAGCTAAATACTATAAGTATTTACAAGTGCTACCTAACAGGCTATTCAGGTACTGTATGTAAAGGCATGTTCAGGGAGAAAGAAAAAATATATATATACACCTGGATATTTTTTGTCTTAATGACTGGAAAAAGTTATTTACCCAAGAGAGTGAATAATGGTGACACACGTCAACAGCCAACTAATTCTCCTTCCCTTCTCCAGTTAATCTGAGTTTACCAAATCCAACTGTCTGCTGACACTAATTTATGATTTTGCAGCTATTTGTGTTGATACTGTGCAAAGGACCCAAGCAGTTATTCTTGGCGGTTTGTTTAAAACCCCTGAATTGAGAATGATTTGAAAAGCTGCTTGTTTAGAATTTCTTCCACTAAACACAGGTCCATTTAAATAGCCAAGCTAGGTCTAACTTGGGATAAATTAGCCCAAGCAGAACACCAGATTAACACAGTTGTATTCCTCCCAGTACACAATCTAAACCAGGTACCTCTGCCTAAAATATTCTGTGCCTGACAAACTTACCACAAAACTGAGCTGCATGATTTTGCAGAAAAGGAATGCAAGCTGAAACAAATTTATTAAAAAAAAAAGTCTTCCTTCTTTTTGATTAATGCCAAAGTTATCTTTCAATTTATTCATTCACACAGCACAAGAATTCATATCCTAATTAACTTAGTTTGAACTGTTTATTCCTGTTTTCACAAGATGCACACCTCTCTCCCATTCTAAATCCAGATCTGGCTCAAGTTCTGACCATCAACGTACACAAAAGGTCAAGCACAAAATTCTGAGGCCAGATTATTATTTTCAACATGAATTTCAGAGTATTTTTAGTTGGGTGATTTTCATCATAAAAAAGAGCCTGTTTATTGGTTGTTTTTTAAAAGCTGTATAATTCTTGTCCTGCCTCTAATTGTGTTATATTAAATATTCACTAGAAATACATGGGAAATTTGCACATAGTTCATACTAAGTATTCTCCTTGTTCTGGAGAAAAAAATAGTATTTAGTCATTTAATATTATTAGTGATTTTTGCCAAATGAGAAACTGCCACTTGACTTGGTCACAGTGTCAATCATGTTGTGGCACCATCCCTTCTCCTCATGACTCTGCTATTGAACAACACTTAACTTCTCCTGACTGCACCCCTCTCCCCTCCGATCTTCCATCTACTTGGACAGTAAAGCTCTCCGGGAAAAGGACCGAGTATGCAGTGCTCAGTACAAATCTTGGCTGGAGCTGCAAGACTCTACTGTAATACCATCAACTGGTAAAGCAGAAGCTTCCAAGAGTTATAAAATGCATCTCACAGGGATCTGCTCCTACTACTCCTCTCCTACACAGGCAATCTAAGAGAAAAGAAAACGAAGAGTGGAACCTTTAGAGAACAGCCCATCCAGGGCCAGAGATAAACCTGCATGTTACCCTAAAGAAATAGAGTGCAAAGTTCAGTTCTGTGTTTGTATTTCTAAAGAGCGGAAAATATCAAATATCCTTCTTGCAGAACAACTCTCCCTCTAGTCTCTTACCGCATTGCTATGTAACTACATAATAAATATTATCCTGCTCACATGCTTTTGTTTATTTAGCATACCTTCTATTTGATGTTATCTGGCAGCATAAGTTTTAGTTCCATCATCTTAAAATACTAATAGTTGTCAATCAAAATAGAAAGTGCATAATAAAAACAGGTTCTAGAAACTAATAATCCTGTATTTCTACACCCTTCGCTTAGTGCTAAGGATTGATAAAAATGAGATTATGTTTGTACAGTGCCCAAAACAATCAGGCACACTAAACAACATCTTCCTAGAAATGAACACAGAGAAGGTACATAATCCTGTATATACAGTGTGCATATATTATACAATATATGCAACAGTAAATTAATAGAGTCATCTTCATTTGGCCCAGTCTTTTGATGTGTAAGAGGAGGAGGAAAAAAAAACACTCCACCCAGTGACACAGTGTTAGACACACGATGACAGAAAAGGCATGGTCAATACCAAAGTAATTTATAGCAGCCTTCTACAAATATTTACAAGCATGGAGGTAGTACCAAGGAGAGATACACAGGACAGGTCCCTGAGGTTATGACCAACAATAAGTGGGTAAACTGATGACTTAAGATAAAGTGTCAGGAAAACATCCTTTGAGTTATATCTGTGAAACTTTAGCGGGAACTTCTCTACCTGGGACATTTAAACCTACTCTGAACAAACTATTAGCAACTATCCTGTAGGGAACAATCCTGTAATGTCAAGAAGATCGACTAGATGTACAACAGGTCTTTTGCCGCTCCAAATTTTGTTATTCCAATCCACACCCTTATTCAGGTGACCAAGTTTTATGTAGACCTTAAAATTATGCCCACAAGAAAATCATGACTGTGTCTCTATAATACAGGTCTGTTTCTTAAACATGCAAAGTACAAAAACAATTTTTGCATCTAATTTGCCCATGCTACAG
Organism: Apteryx mantelli; assembly: GCF_036417845.1. NCBI lineage: Eukaryota > Metazoa > Chordata > Aves > Apterygiformes > Apterygidae > Apteryx > Apteryx mantelli. The sequence goes on from NC_089987.1 coordinate 14,119,985, forward strand.
CTGTAACTGTATACATTAATCTGGCAAGAGCAGATAGAAATACCTAATTGTGGTTACATGAATGCACAATACATTGCATAATTGTGACAACTGAGCTTGCAACATAGGCATGCAATAACTTAGACAGGCTGCCTACTGTTAACAACATACTAGTATTTACTTGGACTGCGACATGCTTACCCAAAAAAGCAGTATCAGTCTGTAAGCTTTGCCTCAAAATAACAGATTAGAAACTCTGCAAGGTACACAACAAGTTGACATCAAAGTTTGCAGAAGGGGCTACGGAGGAGTCCCACAAGAACTCTTAAATAGCACATTTCCATCAGGAATTCTCAAGGAGGAGGTGAAAAGACTCGTGGTACTTTGCTTTGATCTATTCTGCCCTAACCACCATGGTCTCTTCCTCATCTGGTGCCTGCCCTCTATTTTGCAGGGAGGCTAGAACTGCTTGTGGCTATTTCCAAAACCTGAAATCCACAGAGGATTTCATACAGCCAATGTATTGTCAGTGGAAGTCACTCAGACAGAGCAATAGCTACAAAAAGTATTTCTGTTCCCAAGTCACATCATGGCAGAACTCTTTATGGATATACAAGGTGTGTTAAAGGAGGAGGATAAAGACGTCACTCTGTCCATATATGGTATTGTATGGTACACAGGATTTCCAGAACGGAAATCCTCTTATTGACTAAGGCACTAGGCAATAACCCCCATATGAGTGCCAATAAAAAGATTATTTGTCTATATATTTCAGTAGGAAAGAAAAACAATGAAAGGTTATGGAGAAGGGAAAAGGTATTTTCCTTTTAATCTTTTAGACTGTAATAGTCATAATTGACTTTCCTGTACAGTTTGGCCCTGGTTTATCATATTATTATAGTGAAAAACAGTGTCCTGCACTGATTTTTATACACAAATCTTAATGACTTCAATTGCTGCTAAGGATGCAGAATGGTGGCAGGATATGGCCATTCACCATTAAGGCCCTAAAGCCTTCATAATTACTGAGTATACAGAATATTTATTATAGAGACTATGCCAGGCCTCTTTTCTGAGCTGCCCTGAGCTGTTCTTTGAGCCACATCAAGCAAGAAGTTTAAATGAAACTGCTCCCAAGTTTCTGAAATGGTTTAATAAAACATATACTGACTGTAATATTCAGTTTATAGTAGAAAACTATTGCCCCTTGGTTTGAAAAATGACCTCTAGTTGGCAATTTTACTCTCAGCTTCATAGATTATAGTCCGCTGTTGGTCATTTTCTCAATCCACAGGGCAATACTTTTCCGTAACAAGCTCAAACTGCAATCAGTATTTGTAGACTGTTACACAAGTTGAGGATAATATGTCTCAACACATTCTTTTATATGACTAAACAAAAGAAATAACAACCTGGTGAGAGACATATGGAGAAAAGCAATGCTATTCTAATGCTGAGATAGCAGAAAAGTATATTTCTATGCATTGAGGAAATATAGTTTAAATTTAATGTTTTTAATACACAGTAATCTCTAATTTGATTTTTTCATTAAGTGTTTGGTTTTATATTATGTCTATTCTTATTTCACAAACACTAGATCCTGTTAGTATCAGATTGTAGAAATATAGTGATAGGCTAACACTGTAAAATCACATTAAAATGTATTCACATAGATGTCTTAAAGATCAATTGCTCTTGGGCACACAAAACATATTCATAAACTTATAGGTCTGATATTAGGAAATTCTGATATAGTTCAGTAGGCAAGCTGCAAGTAATGGTTTCAGCACCCAGCTGCACTACATGGATATGAGATGAAATGCCACATTTCAGAAAAACAGTCTCCCTATTATATAATCAAATAGGAATTTCATGTTGAGGATAGAATAAAAAGTAAGAGATCTGGAGTCTACTCTAAGATGTGCCAATGACAGATCTGCCATTGACAGATCTTAAGAAAATCACCCCACCTTCCTAAATCGCAGTTTATCTGATCTATAGGTCTAATACAACTTACCTAGCTATCATGAGTGTGGCAAGGTTTTAATTCGTTAATCAACACATGATGGAAGTGCTTGCAGATCCTTTACTGTAAATGCAAAATATTTATTATTACAAGAGTGATATCCATCCCCCTCCATAAAGAAAACTCTGTTTTAATGCAGTTAAATGTACTACCCATCCAGACCCACAGCCAAAGGGAATAACTTTCCAAGTTGGGGCCAGTGGAGTCAAGCAGAAGCGGATATTATGCCATCCTTCCTCTTGAAGATTTAGTTTCCTATCATTTAAATTACTACACCATAGCTGCTGGGGATCTATGATGGGGCAGAAGGGAAAATCTTGGCTGAAAGCTATGATAAGAAGCCTACAAGAGAAAGTTTTATTGTAGATCTGCATGGCTTGTTGCAGAAACTATACATATCTATAATGCTGCATTTTGCAATATTAAAGGGGTAGATAGTTTTCTGCATTTTCCGCTACTGTTCCTATACTGTTGCTCAATCACAGACTCACCTGCATTCTCTGGCTGCAATTTAAGTGGTCTGGATCCATTTAAACATGTGGAAACTGCATCCGTAAGCTTTAAAACATTTGAACTAAAGAATGTATTTGAATCAGATGGCCAGAAGATGATGGCTCTTTATCTTACAATTCTTCAAGGAATTTATATGTCTAACTCATTAATACTGTTTGGTGCATTAGATTTTACATTTTTATGATTTTAGAAGACAGGTTTTCTCATACAAAAAAAAGCAGCAATTTCCTTTTCTTATGTTTTTCATTTAAGGTAATAAAAATGGCATATATGTGCCATAGCATAATGGATTAATTAAGGAATATTATGTTTATCTTAAGTCCTGAGTTATACATCTTCATAATTCACTCATAAAAATTAATGTATTATACCATGCTCCATAATGATATATCTTCCATTTTTACCATACCTGTTGAGAATAAATTGTTCTAAATTGGATTATCCTGATATCCAGTGAGAAATGTAAAAATTACATTGTTATTTTAAGAATTTACATTGCTGCGTATAAAAAAACATAATAGTCTCGCTGTGCTTTTGAACTGTCATATTACTCCCACAGTTATGAAGTCATAATTGCTACTGCCACACCTAAAAAAATCAAATGTGATGCATACGGTATCTTTTTTCATACACTGTGCATTTGGTACCTTAGTCACAAAACCATATACAGCACATTTTTAGGACTATTCTTTCACTGCTGACTGCTTTTGTATGCAAGTAATACACAACTATGCACACAAGGGCTCCTAAAACCCTCGAATATTTTAAATCAACAGATGAAAAAACCCTAAATAATATACAAATGTTTCATATTTAAATGAGCTGCTGGCTTTTAATGCCTACAGTCATACGTACAATTAAATTTGTGAATTTCAAGGTACTCAGCATTTACAAAGGATTTTTTAATCAAATGATCATTTTAGGATGACTGAAAAAAATGACTGTTCAATAAATATACAATGATACATTTCTGATGTTATTTTGAAATTTCTGTGAGTGGTCAACCATCCTGTAATGTTCCATACCAATTCTTCTCCCTTTTACTACAATAAAGTTGTTTCTGCTGTCCTTAAGCTGCAGTGCCTCACTAAATTATCTGTACATTATCTATATAGTAATCCTCTTCCTGAATAAAAGACAGAATGTCAGAATTTCTAATCCTACATAGAGTAATTCACATCCACTGTATGTTTTATTGTAAAGATAGAGTAATACAATATGTTTGATAAATCATGTATGCATCTGTGTACAAAGAAAAGGGTTATCTCTTTTCCTACTTCCTTATTGAAACACACACTCACAGACACACACACACACAGACTACATGTTGGCACTGTAACAGTCTTGAGAAGTTCTGTAATAGAGACATCTAAGTTTAAAAAATGAAGTAGCCCACAGGTCAAACAAGTTCCTGATGAGAAGTGCTTAACCAGAAATATTATTTCAGTGACTTTAAGTTTTCATCCATACATCAAATCCTAGAGAGTCTACTGATTAAATAAAGCTGATATTTCTTTATTTCAAAGCAAAAAAAAATTAAATCTTCCCAATTGTTTTTCCTTGGTTTGAAACTATCAAGTTGTACACACTGGCCATGTGTCTTGCTTATAATTAAAACTTTCTTAAGGGAAGTTTATCCTATAATGACTTCTCACAGGTTTCTTATATCTTCCTCTAAATCTTCTGCTTCTGGTCATAATCAATGGGAGTTGATAGCCCAATATTCTGCTCCAATATGGCAGGTGTTATGTTTCAAAATCTGCTAAAATGGATAACTTCATTTCTGTCAGTGAATTTTGGATCAGGACAACTTTAAAGTATATGTAAATACAAAAATTTATGGCAATTATGCTGGCATGTCTTTCCTTTCTCATACCTCTTGTTCACCACATAATTAACTATATCATGCCTTCATTTTGCTTGCAACCTTATATAAAGCAATCCAGGTCAGCCAGCCCTTGTAAAGCTTTATCAAAGTCAAGGCTCTACGCACTTGGAGAATGAGGGCCTCTTTCAGCAAGTGTCCACATGATAATGCTGTGTACCTGTACATTGCTGAGCCATGTCAGTATTGACTAGGGTTTGAAGATACCATCAAATATTAACATGGCCTGAACATATAACAAACTGCTAACAATGTCTTTGAAGAACACCAACAGATGGATAAGAAAATATCCTTGGGTTTTTCTCTCCCCTTCCATGTGGAAAAGTCCAGTTTAGTTTAATAATTTGCTTTGACTACTGTGCCTCCACAACAGCCTTCAGCTTAGTTCCTGTGTATCTGCACAGTGCTGCTCTGTGCTGTGCAGACATGCCCTAACACTCAACACACTGCGATGAGGCCAGAAAACCTGGTATCAAGGATGTGGTTTCCATTCTGCAAGATAATCACTGCTAGTGTAGCATCCAAGTTCACTTATGTGCCTCACCCCACAGTTACAGATGAAAGGATGCATGCTGAACTAAATACTGCTATTGTATATACACATAATTTAGTAAATTGAATAAAGTATTTGAATTTTTTTTTAAGAGCAAGGAATTTTTAACGTACTTCAAGTCTTCTTTAAATTAGCATCACAGAAGAGAATAAATGCATAATTAGTAAAAAATTCATTAACAAAAAAGGAATTTACTACCTGTTAGTTATTGCAGTGCAATGAAGTTACAGAAATGCACGATGATGAGTACATACAGACATCTGTATCAGTTAATAAGCCTGCAGCCTGGACATGTCCTTCATCCCTTTAGTCCTCCTCTTTCACTGGAAAACTCTAGTCTAGCGCCAGCAAAGCTAAGCAAAGCCAAGAACCTTTCTTCCACTAAGTAGCAGTAATTTCTGCCCATAGTGCCATTCAGAAGAGGATCAATCAAGTCACAGAGGTAAGAAAACTGTTTGCTTATGATGTGGCTGTCACGAGTGAAGATGAGTTTATAACACCCTCCAAGCATCAAGAAGAAGCACAAAAGAAACGTAAAAAACAACAGATACTCTTGCAAAATATATCAATGCAGTTCTCCAAAATGAAAAAGCAGAGGTCGGAAGATCAAGAACTCACAGTTAAGATTTTCCTATTAGTTAAAGAACATAAGGATTCTCCTGAAGTCTTTGATTAATATATGATCTTTTCTTTCTTTTCAGGCAGAACAGCTGTCCACTGAACTAGAAGAAACAGCCCTGAAGACAGTTTTGTGTCTGATATGACTTTGAGAAGGAAAATTATCCCACTGATAAATGCTTTTCATGGAATTTCTAAGGAAAAAATAACATTAAAAATTGACATCCATGAAAGAATTTTTCTTTCTCTTTGAGGAAGCAATCACTATTATCATAACTTTTTTTTGAATTGTTTGATATGAAAAAGAAAAGGTATGCACTTCAAAATTGCTTTTGGAATGAACCTAATTGAAAACAGGCAATAGGTATATTTAAGAGGAAGACAACTGAACGAACAGAGGGAGAAGCAGAGAACCTGCTCAAGACTGTCAGGACATGATGACCTGGGATATACTGCAACTTCCTTCATTCATCTTCTTTGGAAGGAAATGCTCTCAGAAAGTTGAAACGTTCATTCTTAAAGAAACAGATAAAGACAAAAAAATCTTTGCCATAGTAACAACCAGCAGAAATAGCTTGATTATGTCCAAGAAAAACAAAAGAAATAACCACCACAAACCTTCTTATCAAAAGGAAAGCACTTGGTACAATTTAGTTTCAATTTGTACACTCTAATGGAATTATATAGATTATATAAGTGGAGGGCTTCAACCACTGTGATAATTCAGTGAGGTTATATCCAAATTAGAGAAAAGATGGTACAAAGTCGAGCCTTTCTGGAGCTTGCTCTAGAGCTGTGTTTTGGCAGTGTGGTGAGCGAGGGACTAAGAAATATGCCTTAGATAATGAAAAGCCAGAACACACAAGCGAATTTTGTGTGTCTCTCTGATCTTAAACCATGACTCATTGTGACACTTGGACGCTCTCATGAGCCTCTGATGGTTGCTGTCATAGCAAGAATAAGAGAAATCACAACTGTACATTCTTGAAGTTGCCAGATCCAGTATAACATCAACAGTGGCAAACACGATACCAATAGTTCATCTGCCCACGCTCCAAAGCCTTGTTGAATCTGCCATTCCATGATGTGTTCTATGAATTTGGGCAAGATAGGGCTCCTACATATCTGATAGGAGAGAGAAAACAGGTGTTGGTTTAGAAATGTCTAGCAGAAGAGCATGATGACCTCCTGCCCACCCTTGAATCCTTAACCTTGAGCTCTTCACTCACTCTGTTCAAAACCTTTCTTCTCTCAATACAACAGATCTTTCCTCAATCCCACTCTTCTCAGTTTCACTCTGCTCCCAACCAAGCACCCTTCTTCCTGCCTTCCTGCCCCAAAGCCTTCCTGAATGCCTTATGAACATGCTTTCTCCAGAAGCTAATTAAAATTAACCAAGATCTTCAGCATCAAGAAACTTAGACAGTTACACACTCATACACGTGTGCACAGCCAGAGATAATGCTTCTCCCTTCCCTTGCCTGACTCAAATGGCCTCCTTCTCCCTACTCCACACCCTCTCCTTCATCCCTGCTTCTGGAGTCCTCTTCCTCCTCCTCCTATGCATACTGCCATCAACCCTATGCTCCTACCAGCTGTTGACATCTGCCCACTCATCTGCCTCCTCACTTGTCCCTCCTTGCATCATCATGTGCCAGCCCCTGCTCTCACACAGATTTTAAATACAGAGACTGAGGCTACAGTTCTCAGAAATCTTGCTCAATGGGATTCCGACAATGAAAAAACAGGATATAAGAACATAAAAGCATCCCTCATGTGGTAATCTGACAGACACTCTCCTCCCTGACCCACAAGCAGGAAAGAGTGAGCATTTATGGAGGAGAACAGCAGCTCCAAAAACACCATTTTATGGTCTGTGATCAGCCACCACCACCTAATAAATAAAAAGTGTTCACCCAGGTCTTTATATATGGGTAATCAAATCACAAAAAATATATACTTTTTTTTTTTTTTTTACACATACATATATGTGTGTATGTATTTGTATTTCAACATTTTCCCTTCTTCTCCCCCACTTTCAGTTTGCAGCGACAATCAGCAATTATTTTACAGAGAAAGACTCTGTAACAAGCTTACAGGATGCCTTTAGTAATAAGATAATTATTCGTTACTCTATAAAGAATTGTAATTTTTAATTTAAAAAGAAATCAAATAAAAACAGCTTTCATCTTTCCTAATATGTGAAGGAAACATTCTCTGCCTACAACTCAAATTATCATTCTTCTCCTTTGTGCAAAATGAATTGACCCAGAAAACTAAAAGGGTAAGAACCCATATTTGCTGGGCTTATTCAGCAGCCAAAAGTTCATGAAAAACACTGTTGTGTATCACATAGCAACCACTTGATGCCCATTGTTAAAATACAGTAGTTATTCAAAAAGTAAAATCTTGCATTCTCAAATAAGAAGCCAGGCTACAATGTGTGTTTACTGTTTTGGGGAAATAGCCGTCTTGCCGTTTTTTCTTTTTCCACAGCCTTGGCATATTTGGTCAGCTATGCAATGTGCAGTTACCCACAGAAAAAAATTGTAAGAGAAAAGGCAAAGTTGTTCTTCTGAAACAACTGCTGAAGGAGATGAAGAGAAGAATAAGAAAGAAATAAACTCCATTGTAGGTGCTATTATATGCTATTGCACAAATAGGACAACATCAAGATAACAGCATTTTTAATACCAGAAGGGAATGGCAGACTTACTTAGCATAACTTTGAGATGTTTCATCAAAGCTGTATACAGACAAGTGCACAACATTTTATCTGAACTATCTACTAGCTGTTAGATGCTTGGTCAGATTATCTGCTTATCTAAAAGACTGTTTAAACTCCTTTGGAGTAGTTAAAACAGTGGCTGAAAGTAGATAGATAAAAAGGAAAAAAAAACATGTGAATACATATGTTTTTTCCAGAGAACCTTTCTTTGAGCTCAGTTGTATCCAGGTAAAATGTGTGTGCTTTTTCCAAAATGTCTGAAAAGAAAGTTGAGTGATAGGCAACTAACCCCAAACGAATGCATGGAGGTGCTAAGGAGCTGGAAAATGTGAGAATGAATCAGGCGTCTAGGAGCAAAGAAGGTGACTTTTGGGAGTCTAAAGAGAGATGTGTCTGGCTGTTTCTAAGATAAGGTAAGAAAACAAAGATAGACTGAAGTTGCAACCTGCTGGCTGCAAATGTTCCTGCTCTTCTTAATGAAATACCTTTATTGCAGGTTGGAGGAAAATGCAAAAAATCCAGTATGCTTCTTAACTACACAACACAACTTGCTTACAAATGTACACATTCAAACAGAAGTATATGTATAATAAAAGACTTGAATCAGTTCAAAGGTTGATTAGTACGTACCTATAGACAGAGAGACAGGGATTGTCTATGCAGAGGAAATACTTGGTCTGGTCATCGGTCAGTGATCTGGCCATGACAGGATGTGGTAACTATATATGACTGCTGAATAGCTGTCATTACAATAGCACAGTCATGCGTAATATATCACCAAGATACTGGCATATTTGATGACACAAGGAGCAAGCTATTATGTCCAGGACACAACTAAAAAAATGAAATCTTTCTGCTAAAAAATAAGAAGCATCTCTTGAAGAATAAGCTGAACTTTTCTGCATAACTCTGCAAATATATGCTTCTGTAAGAAACAGATTCCCAGCAGTGAAATTGGTAATTTATGATCCACTAAACTACTCAGTTGAACACAACAGTAATACCTACACTGCGCCTATACAAATCACTAAGAATAAGTGACTCTCAGGACCAGGAAGAACAAAGCCCAAAACTCGTATCAAGCACCATTTGAGGTTTGCAAAAGTCAAGACAAAGTGTAATTTTTTTGAAATGGGGATAAACTGGGATTTCTATAACAACTCACTCATTTTACCTGCTTTTATCTAAGGAACTCAAAGAGCACTCCAAGTGTTAATTAAATTACAAAGTATTTTTGAGACAGGTAAATGGTATTATGCCCACTGGGGAACAGAGAGAACATTTATGTTTCACTACTAAAGTCACAGAGTAATTCAGTGGCTAGTAATATAACCCAAGGATTACCTGTCACCACTTCTACTCATTGACCTGGTGGCCTCACAAGAGATAAAATTAGCCTTAAAAGACAAAAATACTTTCCTCTTGTGCTTTGCTATCTTTCAAGAATTAGGGCAAGATTTTTTTTATTTTTATTCCTCTGCTTACTGGGAAGCCTTTCTTTTAGAGTTACACAAAAGAAAGCACTTCTTAGTCTACCCAAATATGTTAAAGATTACAGTATAGCAATATGGATAGGAAGCTAAAAGGTGGCAGTGAATTGTAATGGTGATATTTAACAGCATATATAGTTGCATCAGGACCCTCTCCTCCCTCCCGTAACCAGCCATACTCCTTAGGCTAACAAAGATGACATAAGCACTCTGTAATAAATCCCCATCCCACCAAAACAAGATGGAAAGATGTGCAGATGAAATAATCCTTCACTGGCAGATTCACTGACTTCCAATGTTACTTTACTTAAGACAGACACAAAACTACCCTGAGGAACTTGGTGCTTCATGCACTTTTTATAAACACCCACTTAAAGGAACAACATAAGAAACAACCAGTGAGGCCCTGAAAATGCTTTAGACCATGGAAAAGTCTACTACAGCTATTTTGGGTTGCATGTAAAGAGGTGAGGGAGAAATATTTCATTGTCAATTCTATTCTTAGACAAAAGAAAGGAAACTACTGGCCTACATTCTGACTTAGTTCTCTGACCAGCACAACTGCAGGATCCACGAGTGACAATGCAACATGCTACAATGCAATCTGCACAACAGACAGTCCAGAGACTTACAGTGCAACCTAAGGCATCTCTAATTCAAGACCAGTACAACTCTGTTAGAGCTTTAACAATTTTATCTCCATTAGTAAACTGATTTTGGAGAGTTTTTTAAGAAAGGTTTTTCTGTTTAGTAAATACATATTTCTTACCAAAAATAGGGAAGCAGCTTTCTGAATTTGCTTTAAACCTTAGGGGTACAACATTAAACTAATATTTCAGGCCTTCATTTTCCCCCTTCATTTCTTATTATGTCATGAAGAATCAACTACATAGAAGAGATGAGAATGGCTCTGATTTAAATGACCAAGGCTTAAGAACATCTTTACTGTGGCAAAAAATAAAACTGCTGTATATATTTCCGGTAGAATTATTGTTATATGGCATGACAATCATCATCTTTTTTTCTTTTCCTAAAAATATGTCTAAAGATCCACACAGTTTATACACTGCATTCAAAATATTTTTCTTCGTTTACATTGATTGCATATTTCAAATCATGTTACAGCTGTATCGCTTAGCCTAAATCAAATAAGGAATCCACATAAATGCATGCACACACTTTCCTTGTTTTTAGACATTGCTGTTATTTACAACATTAAAATATTTTTCTCATTCATTATTTATTATGATATGATGAAACAGCATGTATTTAACAGAACATCTCAAAGTAGAGTTAAAATGTGGACATGCCATTTCATTTAGATTTTACTGTGACACTGTTAAGTATGTGTCTCCCTGACCGCAACAACAATATCTTTGGGTGATGAAGATTTAAGATGCTTTGCAAAGATTGAGTGTTATCCAAACTCTTAAACCATGCTGATTAGGAGCAGTGTTAAATAGATGAACCCAAGGTCCAACACTGGAAAGAGTGTCATGACAAAAGACCCTCGCTGGGGCCTGGGGGAGTCCATGCTCAGTGTAAGGAGAGCAGCAAACTCTCACACTGCATCTGCAAGTCACTGCAACGACAGGAAGACAGTTGTACATACAGAGTGGCCTCTGAGGCAAGCACAAGTACAACTCCAACACTTCTACCAGCACCAATATTTTTGTTACTACAAACATGTCCTCTGGATAGTTTCTTGCTTCTGGGATGAACTGGTACTATCTGACAACTGGAGTTTGGGGTCAAGCAATGACGTCTGAACCTCAAGTACATGGTCCTTACGTATGAATTTGTTTTTCAAATGTATATACCTTGGATTTCAAAAACACAGTATAGCACTGCACGATTCCAATTTCCAGCTCAGTTAGGCACTATTCTGCCTACTTCTGCTGGCAAAGAAGTAAGGAAATGCCAAACAGAGAGCACCTCAGCAAAGCCACTGTAACAAAAACTGGTACTGCTAGGCAGAGTAGCATAAAACTTGCCTCCTGTTTTATGTGGCAGTATCTGGGCAAGAATGCAGGGAAAAAAAAACAAACACATATTTTAGTCCAAATGCCTATTCTTACATACTACAATCTAAATATATCCCGTATGATAAATACAGGAGAATAATCAGAAGGTAGTGAATGCTTAAAATGCATCCTTAACAATTCAAAACAATGTAATGCATATCTCTCTTCACATGTCAAACAATTTCCCTAACAAATCATAATAATGCAGAATGATATAAAATTCACCCATCAAGCCCAAATACATGCACAAAGATTACCATGGCAAAGAACTGTGAATTTCATTAAATATGTTAAAGGCAAAAAAAAAAAAAAAATTCAGCTTTGAAAAATAGTAATCCTGTCTTTCAACAAAAATATTATAGGAAGCTATGAATTTGGTAGATCTGAATAGGATGTTGGTACATGTTTTACTAAGGTAATATAATGGCACACTATTATTAGATCACATTAATCATTACTGTGCCAAAGGCACTGACAGCACCACTGAAAAGGATTGAAAGGGCTGGTAATGGATATAAATTACCCATTGTGTGATAAAAGGATTTTTACTAAGAAGGTAAGAATAAAACAGCAAATTTCTAATATAACTGTTGTGTAAAAACCAAAATAAAAGTAATCCAGTCAGTAATATCCACAAAATCAGAAAGTAAGCACTTTTAAAACAAGATAAAGTCACAATAAAAATTGTATACAATATAAAATTAATTTTGTGGTGCAAAATATTGCTATCAATTTAAACAGTTTACATGATGACCTCTAAAGGGTATGGTCAAGAGAAAGGTAGCTAGAATCAAGCATGAGTTTATGCATGTGTGTTTTAAATATGTGAGTTTGGGATTTTTTGTTTGCTTGATTTTTTTTTAAAACCTATAATGGTTTCACGACACTACCCTGAAATTCAAGGCGTGTTGAGAGTTTTCTGTTTTCTGCATTAACATCACAACAAACAGCACATCTCTCAGATGGTTTTATTTGGGTTCCAAATGCTATTACAAAATGAACCACGTCTTTGCTGAGCTATTTAACCATTTGATTGAAACCATTTGTAGTACTAATTGTCCAGTTCTGTGCTCCTCCTTTACTCTGGCAAGTATTTCCTGATATTAGTAGGGATCTGTGAAGTAAATTGGTCAAACTATATCCTTATACACAACATTAGAATTCCATATATCTTGTCTTGAGCTGACAGAATTTTTCTAGAACCAAGTCACTGTAACTCTGAGAAAATTGTCTAAAATAAAATCCAGTAGCTCACACTTGATTAGCAAGTTTTAAAAATTGTGAGCCATACACTTAAATGATATAAATTCGTAAGTACAGACATCAATCCTCAAAACACTTACATCTATGCTTAACTTTACTCACGTGAGTAATTCCATTAGCATCAGTAATTCAATACCTGCTTATGCACTTGCAGTACTGAAGCTTTAATATGCCTGAATATCCTGTCACTTACATCAGTTATAAATCAGTACGATTCCTCCAAATCACACAGTTTCTACTGACTCACAAGATATAAAAATGAGTGGACAATCCAGTATAACAATTATAATACAGAAATAACATAAGAATTTGATTTGGGAGCAGAAGCTTTCAGAAATTTTGATTTAAGAATCAATTAACGCATGTAGAATGTAGAATTAATTATTGGTTATTTCCTAGGAAGCTAGATTTTTATTTCAAACTGAGGGCCAAATAACCCAACTCTGATTTCACACTGATTTTTTCCACACCAATCTGATTCCTCAGACTTACAGAGCTATTCTTCTATTGTACTGGAATAGTTCAGAAAAAAATCATACATATATAACGTAGTACACGCATACACCTACCGATTTTTCATGGATGTTCTTCTCATGCTAATATACAACAGAATATGGTTCTTTATAATATGCATGAGATGTTCTATTGAACTTATGCAAAAAAACAAGTAAAAGTGATAAAATGAATTTAATCATGAGTGTCAAGGATTTTTTTTTAAATCAGCAATCTGTTGATAAGTAATAAATGATGATTCATTTCTAACACAATTATTACGTATCAACTGTATAAGATGAATGCTCATGATTTTACCAAGCAGATCTTTTCTTGAAAAATCTGTTTGTAGCTCACTACACCCCAGAAAGAACTACGATAAAGAGTTTTCCTAAAAACATAAACATAATATTTTTGAAGGTATAAAAAAAATGTGAAAACAAATTTAAAAATCTCATCTATGTACTTCATTTTCATATGTATTTTTTAATATGGGAAAACTAACTTAAGATCAGGAAAAACTAACCTCAGATCCATATGCAGAAGAAAACGTTATGAATACAATATAAGTAAGTATTCTTACCAGTTACTCTTAAACCAACGAATCTGTTCCCTGTCTGAGGAGGTTCTTAAAAGATGCAAGATAGGTACTGAAGGTCGAAACTGTAAAAATAAAACCCGTGAGAAATTTAAAACGTCAAAATTCTGTGTTTAAATCAGACACTTATGTTAAAATATTACAATGCCACCTCAAGCAGACAACGTACAGAGCAGCAGCAAGCATTGAGAATTAGAATATTAATGGGATTAGCACTGTTAATTTTTCAAGCCTTCATACTGTATGTGTTTGGTGGTCATTTCATTTTGGGAACTGAAAATTTTTTTCAGTTCTGGACTGTGTTGAGAGGGAAAACTTCTCCTCAAGATAATGCTGAGGAACAGAATGAAATTCTTCTGATCCTTTCCCCTAGACAGTGCAGCAAAAGAGGACAAAACAGGATAAAACAAAAGTTGCATAGCATACTCCAGAAACCCAGTTATTCTCTTTGACATTGATATTCTAATCTTTCAAACTGAGTAAAAAGAGAACAGCTACTAATTGTATTTTTACTTTTTTTAATTTCATTTTATAACAGAAATAAGTCCTTTGTAGATGATCTCATCTAATTATCCTCACTTAAAAGAGATAAGAGCCAGCAGTAAAAGCCAAACCAGAATACTTCCAAGGTATTTGTGAATTTAGGGCCATTACATTAGTAAGCAAAACAGAAACAAAAACAAAGGGCGTTCTTAGAGCAAAATAAAGTTCACTCTACTAAAGCTACAATCTGAAGAATTTATGACTCAGAATTCTAACTATGTTTATTCCTATGTGTGTCTAACAAATGAAATTAAAGGTCATTTCCAAATAATACACTTTATATATCTACATCAACCAAACTATTTCATACAGTGGGGTCTGACTCTGAAACCCCAGGTTCAAGCACTACATGCTTTGGGTTTCACCTTACAACCAAGAGGCATTCTACTCCTCCTTACTTCTCTGCAGAGTCCCAGTGGCTGTCAGTAGTGGTCAGTGTGTACAGATTTGTACCCTTAATTTCTGCGCAAAGTAGTTAAGGGCTTGGCCATCTTACTGTATTTGGTTTGAATCAGTCAGCACTGGCAGGACCATGCTGGATAATGCCATTTGTTGACTTGAAGGATAAACAACAATTCTGGTGATTCCTACTGATGATCAAAACAATATTAAGTAACTCTGCAAATTAGAAGGTCATTAATAATACCAGATTTTTGTTTACTTTAGCAGTGAGGTCTTCAACTAGCACAATACCTCTAAGATCTTTCATATATCCTCTAAGACCTTTCCAGACTCCAAGCTGTCCTGTTTACATCCAATACAAAATGCTACTGCAAAATATCCCACTTTATCCATGCCACCTCCTCTTTTCACTCCTTTGACTCCTCCACCACACCAGACAACGACTCCTTATTTTCATTTTTATGGTCTACCACAATGTTTCCTGAGCCTGCCTCCTTCCCCCAGCCTGCAAAAGTTACCAGCCTTCATCATGCACTTAGAAATATTTTCAAAGTGATGTTCTGCCATCCTATTCCTCTCATATAGGAGAATCACCCCAGGAAAAGCTTCAAACCCCTCCTTATAACTCAAATTTCCCCAGTTAACTACCAAAAATTCAACAATAGACATCTGATTTGCCACCACAACCGCTTCTCATGCACAGGAACACATCTCTTTTTTTGCCCTCTCCTCATGCCTAGTTTCCTTTATATGTCAATTGTCTCTGCTCTTATACCTGAATTATAAGCCCTGAAAAGCAAAGCCTATCTCCTCATTACATGTTTTTACAGTACTGGGCACAATGGGTGTCGAGCAAGTGCAAATCATTACTCTAGTCTGGTATCCCATTTTTTCACAGGCATAACAGCTACATGAGAGATGCAAACCAACAGGTAGTCCAGCCCAGCACCTACAGTGTTGGCTGAAGATAATTTTAATCACTTAACCAAAAGATTTTCAACACTTTCTTATCATGTTTCATTTTCCCAAATAGGAAATCACAACTAGGTAGGATTCAAGTCCTTTACCCATACCATTTTAGAATTCAAGTAAGTAAGTTTTGGTTACAATATTTGAACACGTAGAAAAAACAAATTCTTTGACTGCTGTACATAAACATAGGTCCCATCTAACATTTTCAATAGCATGCTGTCTAAAAAGAAGTGACAGCTTGTTTGTCTGAAATTTTTGTTGTTGATGTCTTAAACTCAAAATACACTTTTTTAGTGTTTACTTGTAGCTCAAAGTAAGAAAGCTGAGAAATAGAAACAAGATAATAAGCTGTTGGTTTCGAAAAGATGTTATCTCACTAAACAGGTTCTTAGTACTCCTACACTGACATTGTAGACTACATGTTTGCTATGCTATTACAAGGCTACTTGTGTTTAAAAAAAAAAAAATTTTTTTACATACACGCTCATGACTTGCAAAATTCTAAGAATGATTCTCAAGGGGCTTTCACTAAGATGCTTTATAAATTCTGATGACAGACAGAACACAGTAAAGCTTCATCTCTTAAAGTCCTGTACGGATTTGTTTGGAGGCTTCATGTCATTGATCAGCATGTCAATGTCTCTTGCAATCTGCTTTCCAGTTCATGACTGAGAGTGAACCCCTCAGGTTTAAAACCTTAAATGATTTAAGGTCTGTGATACATAACCTTATGAACAAATTGGGAAAATCTGTAGCTTTACACATTAAACTGTAGCAGAAATGATTTAAAGCCTTATAAAAAGATATTTTACTTACCTGTACTAATATTATTCTAACACATTTGACACTGACTGTGTAAAGCAGATATTTTAAAGGTACAGGCAGCAAGCAGCATGAAATCAAATTAAGATACTTCCACTTAGGTCAAATTGGGCCAGTTTACTAGTGTCTAATACACTTGCTGGCATTAAAAAATTGCGTTGTGAACCCCTACAGACCAACTTATCAGAGAAGAGTATCCTTCAGTAACAGTACAGTGCAGCAGTCCTGCTTGGCTCCATGGAAGAACCTGTTGCCCCACTGCTCAGGTCCCTTGAGCACTTCTACCCCAGAAGGAGAAACCCCAAATGCCTTCACAAAGAGGATGGTAAAATAAAAGTACTATCAAGACACAACCCAGGGTAAAATGGCACAATCTTTGTTCATTATTAAGGATGCCTATATAGCTCATTATTGTTAAAATGAATTACACACATTAAAGAGAGAAAGCAGTCTCTCATGCCATTGATGAGAGGGGGACTAGAAGGATTTATGCAGGTTACGGATGGAAATCTAATACAGAGCAATGGGAAAACAGATGCTTGAGTGTGCACTTATTCAGAACCATGAGACTTTTCCCCAAATACTGAGAATGCAAAGGCTTCAACACG
>NC_089987.1:14142500-14152500 GCF_036417845.1 Apteryx mantelli
CAATTATTTTCTTCCACTATTCAAATGTTACAGAAAATACTAATAACTGTGTTTGAAGAACAGTGCCATCAAAGTGCCATCTCAATTCTTATTCTGGAACATCTGAGTAGCAGCTATGCTGGGAACAGGAGTATGCCAAAGAACAAAAGATAGTTTTACACTTTATGTAGTTCCATAGCAGTGCCTCAAAGGATAACCATTATTGAAGTTGGTAGCAATACAAAAACCAGGATACAATAACATGGTCAGGTATTAAGGACGTCCTGTTACTAGTTCCCAGTCGTCATCAGGAACAGTTATGCATTGATACAGAATTCAACACTCTATTGAAACAATCATCAATTCACAGTTTTAGAGAAGAAAATACAAAATACTTATGCAATAATAGTTTGGGAAAAAGTATTTTTCATTCCTATCTTGTTAGTGCATCAAATTACAAAACACCATATGAAATAGTTTTCACCACATCACATAAGAGGACATTTCATAAGTGATGCTACTCTCATCACAGTCTAGTAGAGAAAGAAAGAGGGAGTTTGTTTATAGATTCCTTCTTGCTTGTTTTACATTTTCTATGTAGAAAAAAAAAAAATCCAATAACCCACAAAAAGATGTAGGTCAAATATTCTCATCTCAAATCTTCCTTGATAAGCAGAGATTTAAGAAGTCTATATAAAAAAATGTGTTATTCCCTTTCAGCTCATAGGAAAAAATATTTCAGAAATAGCACATAAGAAAATATTCAATGTCACTAAAACTGGAATAGAAAATGTTTTATAGATTAACAAACATTGTAATGAATTTGCACAACCTTAACTGACTGTATACATAGCATAATGAAATGGTCTACATCCTTTCAAAGAAAAATTAGGTATTCCAGCACATAGCTTTAGAAAAGCATTGTTCAGAAAAACCTGCATTTTTTCCCAGCTACCATGTAATTTGTGAGATGCATTTTTAAATGATCTGCAACTGCAGCAGGCTTCATCAGTCAGATGATACAGATAGATAATTCACCAAACTGTCACATGATCTTCCATCAGCCTAAAAGATGTGAATATATTGCCACAAGCTTTGGGAATAATGGGTGCACCTGTTTACAGTGTCACCTCTGTTTGCTAATTGTCTCCTTGAGCTACATTTTACTTCTAATGCATTTATTTTTGACAGGCAGTGTCTATTTAGAAATCACATTACTTCAAGTGCAATTGTTCTTTTGTCTATCAAGTAAATGAAGTGTTGTTATACAGATTTCAGGTTCTGATTAGTGAAGTATCAGCACACCACAAAGGTCAATCAGTTATTTACCTGAAGTAATAGAAGTATGACAGACCTCTTGGAAATCCTCTAGTTCATGGTATAGCTTATACTAATATTACATATACATCAGAATATATATACATACACCTTTGTTTGCAGGTATATATTATGTAAATGTACTAAATGCTCTAAAAATACATTACTGTATGTATACAAATTAACATAAAGAAAAAAACACACTCAAATGGATAAAGTCTATGTCAATGCAGACCCAACTATTCCGTATTTTAAGTTAAGATAATGGTGAAAACTAAAGAGTCAGTCCTACAAACGTTTTGCAACATTAGCAGTGTATGTGCAATAGCTCTTACACAAACAGAACTGTTTGGGTTTTTTTTAATATATTTTTTAATTATGCTTCCTTCTTTCTATAAAACAGCGAAGTAAAATTTAGTTGAGGTTTCTTGCATTAACTTAAACTAGTGAGATGCCATAAGAAATTAACATGAGCCACTTGAGGTCTAAGAAAGACCACAGGGGATTTTTATTCACACCCATATTCTTATGTTTTTCTAGCCTGGATGCAATGTTACCAATGTTCAGTTAAATAATATGTCTTGATAGGTTCAAACACCATGTCTTTATATATATGGTAACATTTACGAGCACAACTACAGTATCAAACAGAAGATTTTGAAAACCTAAATCAGCACATTGATCACAGCCACTTCACTGCATATATATTGATCCTATTAAAAAAAAAAAAAAAAAAGCATTTTAACTTTTCATTACTGAGGTGGAAAATAGTACTACAGCAGTGGCTGCAGTGGCTTGCCAAAGCCTCATTATTTCTCATGTACCTCTGTCCAACTTCCACATACCATGCTTAGCTCTGCCATGCAAGTACATGATCGAGGAGAAGCATGAGAGCAATACTAATTTCTCAAAATAAAGGCAAGGCCCACAACTAACATGTATCCATCCTCATGGAGGTCTAGGTACAGACTGGTCTCTGTACAAGCACGGCAACCTCTGGTGCTTAAAAGGGAATTCCAACCACCGCTGCTATTCTACTAGTTTGCCAAAAGAAACAGAGACAAAAAGCCACGCTTGCCTTAAGTCACATTCTAAATTGGCTCCCCGGAGCATTCCTCTACCTTGTTCACTAAAGCACTGTGTATGTTTTCTCAGTGTTTAGCATATGCTATGTAACCTGAGCAGGACTTGTATTGTTCCAGTAGTTGTTTTTCTAAAGTATGTTCCCATCAGGACCATAATTACATGCAAAATACTAGAATTAGAGTCATTCATAAAGTCATTTAAAATTTTTACTAACACTTTTTCAGTAACGTTAGGGCACATCTTGAAACAGAATATGGAATAAATCATCAACCCTGGCCACAGATGCAAACTGATGATATAGTTCAAATTATCCCAAGTTAGTTTACATATTCCAAGACCCAAAATGCTACAGGAAAATCTTCATCAATATATTTTGAAGAGCAGTGCATTTTTCAAGTATTTCTGCAAATGTAGGCACAATTTAAATTTAGTTATTCATTTGTTAGCATCTTATATACCTGCATTTATGATCAAATCTCCTGGAAACTTGAGTCTGAAGTTCTCAAAGAATATTTGTGGTCCTGCAGCTCCTAAAGTTAAAAATCACAACTGTCATACACTTAGCAGCAGCAGGATTGAGCCTGATGCTTGTAAATACAGGTAATGGACATGGAATTGCCATTCGTTCACAAGCTCAACATGTCTCACAGGGAAGCTCTGTCTTCTATCATAGCCTGAAGTTTCAGAAGAGAGATCATTTATGCAGAAAGTGTATTAAAGTTATTAAATAATTTTACCTATTTTGTCTGAAGAATTACTGTTGTTTTCTTTTACACAACAGCTACCAATGTTTAGAATATTACTTTGCATACAGAGAAGTGGATACTGGTAGCAATAAAGCTGCTTGCCCAAGGCCAAATCCTGCAAAGCACTTCTTTTGCACGCAAACAGTCCCCTTGAAATCAGTAAGATTTCTTGGATCTCCTCACACAAGTAAAAGGATCAGGTCCTTAAACATCCGGAAATAGACAACTGTGTTAACATAAAGCATCAAACAGGAGAAGGTCTCTGCAGTGGAGTGAAGTATAGTCACCTACCACACACAGTTAATGAGATGTGACAGGCCAAATTCAGACCAAATGTAAACAGGGGCACTTCCCTGCCTGGAACAGAACCTGATAAAGAGGTCTGTGTTTTGCCTGGTGCTTAGTATCAAGTAGTAACAATGTAATTACCATCATCCAACGAATTAACAATGTACACGGGGAGGATAAACACAGAGGTAACAAGACAGACAGACACAGACAAAACGTGACCCTCTACCTTCCAACTCCCATGGCCAGACCACAGGTGACCATCCAACCCTGACATCTGCAAAGCAACTGGAGACCAGAGGAGAGACCCTCCACGGTACGATCAAAAGGGATCC
Source organism: Apteryx mantelli (assembly GCF_036417845.1). NCBI lineage: Eukaryota > Metazoa > Chordata > Aves > Apterygiformes > Apterygidae > Apteryx > Apteryx mantelli. Next base: position 14,146,252 of record NC_089987.1, read on the forward strand.
ATGTCATATGGACCTCAGTCTTCCAACACATCAGGATGCCACTCTTCCGAGATCCTGAAAAGCCTGGGCTCCCCACATTTCTAAGGCAGCCCCTGCATGCCCCCGGGCAGCTTGACAGCGGTCCTGGCAATGCAACGCCAGGCGCCGTCGATCTCATCAGTCAGAGTCAATTCTCCTCCCTTATTCCCCCCTGCACACATCTCTCTCCACTGCTAAAGAACTAACCAGCATTTGACCCAATTTTACTCCAACTTTGGACCTCTAAACAATTGATAATAATAACATTTAATTCTGTTTCAGTCACTGCATTTCTCTTCTATTTTAATATATATTTTAATATTGGAGTGAAGGGGAGGGGGGATGAGAACACAGCTCTTTCCAAGCAGAACTAATCTTCCTTTGAGAATGGGTGAATCCCACACAGCTCTAAAATCAGAACTGCAAGAAACTCTAGCTAGTTGGGGAGACTGCACATCTCAGCAGGTTGTAAAACAAGGATAAACAACAAATTATAACTTAGTGGCAACTTCCGATTTCCCCCTGCAGCCGAGAATGTGTAAGACTGGCCACTGAGCATGTGGGTAAGTGCGGGGAGTACATATGCGACAACAGAGTTTATAGTGAAGTAGGGGAGCACGTGGGTGGTAGCAATTTAAAAAGCAGCTGTGTGTATGTTTTTCCCAGTTAGACTGTGAAATCACAAATGGTGGAATCAGCACTGTAAGCTTAAAACCATGTTAACCCACTTGGCTGCATTTTATTGTTAACTTTGCATCTACATTTTTCCTTATTTTCCAAACACTGAATGATTCCTCTGTCCCACCTACCTCCTTTTATTTAAAAAAAAAAAAAAAAAAAAACACCAAATATTTCTAATGTAGTGATAAAATGGGGAAGAATGAAAAAGAATTATAAAACAGGACGTTTGTGGCCAGAGCCTTTGGAACACTCACAGTTACATATATTTTCTCTAAGTAATCAGGAATGTATTGGTATTTTGAAATTATGTATCTCTAATAACACAAAAGTACTTAAGAACAGAAATAGACAGTAATGGAAAATGCAGTCAACTGTTGACAACATATAGAATTTCAGAAAATAATTTACAGAGAACAGCACAGCAGATGAGTCAAAATTTTCTCAAAAATATTTCTTGCCTCCGATAGTCCAATGTAATTCATTTTCTATCTCTGTTCATTAATCATTGTTAAAATTAGTGATCCATTTCTTCCACTCTGCCATCTGCACTCAGCTTCGTAACAAACATGACACCTTCCTGCATAATAAAACCTGACAACTACGAGGATGCATTTCCAAATAGCTTTCTGCATATTTGCACCTCTATAACTGATTCCGTTGTCAGACAAAAGTGGATTATTTAACCAGAGTTCTTTCTTTATCAATTCAGTACACAGACGTGTGTGTGTGTATATGTGTGTGTGTGTGTGTGTGTGTGTGTGTACAAAATGATCAAGTAAAAAAATCAGTTAATTTAAATTAAGTAGATATTTGAGATATCTGTAAATTCTCACAGTAGGCAAAATTGATCATATATATGTATGTTAGGTTTAACCTTCTGCTATGAAGCTTAAGGATATAATGTTTGGTGTGGTTTCATCTTGTAAAGTTTGCATACACAAGAATTATCCTGACACTCCAATTTCCTCCAGAAGAAAAAAATTCATATCTAGCTCCGTTTTGTTTCCCAGCCTTTGATAACTGACAATTTCAAATAAATATTTTTAAGATAAGATGAAATATCCAAGCAATGAGAAGATATAAGAAAGCGCCCAGATAAATAATTAAAATTCAGAATGTCATTCTACACTGCTAGGGCTAGCCTTTGCATCTCTCGGTGGCAGACAGGAGACTGGAGAACAGGGTTCAGCTCTTGGTCTCTTTCCATTCCATCAACAGATTTGGAAAGATGTGTCAGCAGTGTATTTAAGCAGTCCTTTCATAAATGGTAATTACACTTAGATCCCACTGCTCAACAGTTCTGCAGTTGCTCAGCACACTGAAAATCAGACCAATGGTTAAGCCATACACATACAAGTCAATGGGAACCTCTCCACAGACCGTGATGAGTCTGGTTGCCTGTTCACAGCCCGCTGTTGTACAGAACTGCCTGGCCAACTGATGATCAGAGCTGATGAGCTATGAAAGCCTCAGTCCACTTCTGCTCAAAAAATGGTAGGCATTAAAACAGTGCATGAGGTAGCAGTAAGGAGCATGAAAGTGCATACGAGAATCCTCTGAAGGCTAAAAATGGTTACCAAAGCCCTTCTAACCTTTAAAATCCTGTCCATCAGGCCCGAGAAGTATACTAAAATTTAACTCAAATGGGAAAAAAAGCAATCTAAGATAAGATTTCCACTCCATAGTAACTTTAAATAATTGCGTCTATAGCAAGTTCTGCAGGTGTTTTGTTACAGTAGGCAGAAAGACAAAACAGTGTCCAAGATGGGAATTTCTGCTACTTTTTTGGTAAGATTCCTCAATTTTAAATGTTGAGCCATGGCTACCATAGTAACACATACCCCTCTCTGTAGGCATTCACCTTCAAGCCAGGTAAGCGTGCAACCAACGAGCTGACTGGCAGGCACATAGCCTCGGCTGCATGCCCAGGCTGCTGTACAGGCACTCTGAGGACGGGCAAGCACTTGGGCAGAGTATGGAGGGTTGACAGCGGGACCTGGAGACAGAGTGCTGCAGGTAGGAGACCATGTTCCCCTCCCAGCTCCGCCAGCTGACCTACTCATGCAACTCAGACAAGTTGTTCCCATTCTGGATGTCCCTGTTTTCCCATTATTACATGGAGATGCTGACACTTGCCTCCTTTGTGACCCACTAACAAAAAAGCTGGACAGTTTTGAATGGTGTCACAGACTACAATGCATACAGGGAAACCTCCTGTGTACCTCTGGTTAACAAACAAGCCTTCTCTCTACATGCCAAATTTCATCTGAACATTACCACTGTTATCATTCCTATCAGATAAGTTTGTTACAGAAATGCTCAGTGGAGAAATGTTCTTCCATTGCTAGCATCTTTTTAAGCAATTAAGCTTATAAAGCATATACTTAATAAATTATGTAATATATATTGCAATGCTTCTTTTCGACTAGATTAAAATATGAGAGGGACCTAGAGCACAAGCCCAACAGGTCAAGTTCAAATTTAAACAACACCTCCAACGTATGCTGTGAAGTGCGGCAGAACATTTTAAAAACAAAGGACCCAATGCTGCCTTCAGAGATATGCCTGCCTCTTCCACATGCATGACAGGCCATAATTAGACACAAAGTGTCTGCAGAAACTATTTCATAAAGTCAAATCATTTCTGTATTAAAGGAAGTATGAAAAAATCACCAAACAATTAAATCAACCTATTTTTGATACAACACTGCCTAATGCAACAGCAAACGTATGTCACTCTTTGGAAAGAAAATCTGCATCTGACATGAAAGTGTCTGTTCAAAATTTAAACCAGATGTGATACAGAACAGCTGAAATCTAAAGTTTGGAAAAACCAAGATGTATAAATCATATAGCAACTGACTCCTCCTGCTAGCTATTGCAAGGGTAAAAGAGCCCTTTTAAGAAGTGTTCAAACCAGAACCTTACTACACACACATTAACACTTTAAACTGTGGGCATTAGCTTTTAAAAACATTTTTTTATTTTGGGTGTCAAGTTGTATATTTTTTAACATTTCCCTTCAATTTGTCATGAAGTAAACTGAGTGTCTAACTTATTTATGAATTTTCTGTATGTTTTTATACAGTTCTCAGTAAGCATTTAGGAACAACTACCAACTATTCTTTTTATTCTTCACTTGGAAGAAAAAAGAAAGAAATCAAACTGGCATTGTCTCTATAGCCAGCTCTTTTGCCTTTTAGTTTCCTTTTTTCTTCACATGTCTGCATACTGACACATTCAATTTCAGGTTATCAGCACATCTGAATTACAGAATACTGATGGGGATAGAGGGCAGGCCTCTCTGGACTGATTAGCATCATTTAAGAAAGCATTCACTTGCTTGCTTCATTGGCTGCAGGGATTCCATGATGGGTGGCCTTTTAGCATTAGAAGTCAATATGGAGCAATCTCATTTGAATTAAATATGGACAAAAGAAAAGATTTGATTGTGGTTATTCATAGCTAACCTTTTAATTTCACAAAGCTCAAATTTGGAGGTTTGTAAGCCATAAAACTTAAATACACTTAATTTTTCATTTCTTTTCAACTTGTTTCTGTTCTCCTCCTCCAGTTTTTATGTACTTTTTAATTTGTGCAAAACTTAAACCAGAAGCTTATTTCAAAAGAAATGTCTGAATGAATATTCAGGAAAACCTTTTAACCTAGTTAAACCTACGTTGACTATAAAAGGAGGAATGCCTGATTTTAATCCATAAATGTATGTAAATCCACAATGAAAAACATATTTATCACACTCATACTTGTTTCCGAATGGACCATAAATGCAGCCAAGTATTTCATTAACACAAATAATTATGTATGGCTAGTCGTATTATGACCTTTGTCAACAACAGCATAAGTCCATGGAAAGGCTGGAATAATTTGAAGTAGAACACCAACAAAATCTGCTCAGAAGGAAACAAATTTCTATTCCCACATTAGAGTAAAATTATCATATGAACCAAAATACAAAATAGCAATGAGAAGTTCTCAATAACTGGTGAAATCATCAAAGTGTGTAACATGAGGCTACAGAAATAGTGGCTGGAGGAAAGTAAGTAAATCTTAAGGTTTTCAATAGATGAAAAGAAGTTAAGTACAGAATTTGACTTCCAAGTAGACGAAAGCATAAAAAGTGTAGCCAACCTCTCTGAATATCTGATCCCTCTGCACTTGAAGACAGTGGGAGTTTTGCCATTAACTTCAATGAAAGCAAAATCAGACATTGAGAAACGAAGTGGAAATGGCTTTTGCTGAGCTGGGCTGACTGCCATGTTATGGGATAAGCTGAGCCTATGAGGAACACAGGATAAATATCACGCTACTTCTAGCGCATGACTTGTTCCTTTGCCACCTATCCCAACAGACTAGGCTCAAATTTGAAATATATAGTTAACTCCAGTCCAGACAATTTCATAGATATCCTGACGAAGGAGAAAAGTATTAAAAGTCCCTCAGTGGATGTCTCATAGAACAAGATTCCGGCAAATCATTCTTGCATTGCAGACACAGTTGAAACTGAAAACAAGATCTGTTTAAAGTATTTCCACGGATCATGTTAAAGAATTAAATCAGCCCCATAAAAAGAAGCAGCAAAACACTACCTGCATTTATATCTTTTAGTTGTTCTATGGAAGTTAAGCCTGGAATCATCCAAAGTATTCACAGAGTAACTCCTGTATTCCTCAAGATTTTAGTTCCTTCCTGCTGTTGTAAGATAGAGAGCACCTAGATGAAAGAGAATGGAAGGTAGGGAGAGTATTTCCTGAAGAAGTATATGCATTCAACCTTTTCAAAATGTGTAATGCCGCTGCAGCTTTCAGTATTTTTAAAACTCAGCTTTTCTAAGTTACCCTCCTGTCCCTAATTTACTGATTTCCCCAAAATATAGATTTTGGGCTTCTTTCTCAGTCATTATACCAAATCCCTACACTGTCCTGCACCATTACATCAATAGCATCCTTAGCATGCATTTTGTCCATTTTTAAATGGAGTAAGTCTAAATAAAGAAACAAAAGCGCTTGGGAGTACTTTCACTGCAGCATAAGCATTCTGAAAAGGCCCTTCACAAATGTTTCCAATATACTTTCTACTGCAACCCAATGTGCAACTTCTAAACTACACCACCACAAGTAAGAAATTAGAAATGTTGAGGGCTATTGAACACTGAATTTTCACAGTGCATCTGCACAAAGTTATTTAGCACAGATGTTTCTGTAATTGTGATCCACTGGAAAAACTCGAAGTGTTCAATGGCCCTCACACTTCCACCTGCAGAGCAGTATGGGTCTAGTACAACTACGCTGAGCTGCAACGTGTAAAAAGCAGGAATAAGGGCTGGATCAGACTTTGTACGATTTTCTCAAACAGTGTTATTTTGCTTTGTTTGTGAAGGAGTGTTGTGATTTGGGTTTTTTTCTTTTCGTTTACAAAAAGACCCACATATTAAAAAGGGGTGAAATAGATTTTTCATGCCTGGCTTTGAACCTGGGAATCTCCCACAGTGCAACTAATTGCATTGCCAACAAGACACAGGAGTACACCCAC